>NW_020229294.1:313544-612136 GCF_003227725.1 Camponotus floridanus
TTAAACATAAATAATAACGAAAGAAATAATTTTCTGGTTGTGTATTAACATTAACTTTATAATGATCAATAATGTTATAGCCCGAGAGACTATAACTTATTTTATTAATTATATAAAACATTCGCGAATATCATAAAGAACATTCGCGAGCCGCGACAAGAACCGCTAACTCAGCGAACTACCGCCGCTCACCGGAAACGCGAAAGACGCTAACGAAGGAATTCGACTTTGAACTTCCTTCGCTTGCATTTTGATCATGAACGCCACAGAAAACCCCCATGACCATATATGGTCATGTTGCCAGGCGATCCCCTCCAAAAAACCCTTCAAAACAGAGGGAATAAAAGCCGTCCACCGCAAATCCGCGGCGGACAGTCACAAGTAATAAATCAATCACTAAAGTAGTGCTGAGTACTAAGCCGTTAAAATTGTACAACGAAGACACCCAAAGAAATTGTACACGCTCTAAATCTATTTACGAACGATTCGAGGAAAGGACAACGAAGAGAAGGCTCGAAAGAAACTGATAAGAATAGAAGATATTAAGCGAATAAATATATTTGTAAACTACAATAAAAATACAATAAAAACTCTAAAGGAAATACGGTTCTACTTTATACTCCCGGCTACCCCACACCCCGTGCCCCGCCGGGCACAACATTATTGGTGGCAGCGGTGGGATAGCCGAGATTAGGGACCCCTGAAGAGTTCCTCAAAATCTGCAACAGAAAGAAAATATAATAATTAATCAATTGAATGGAACAACTGCTACATTAAAGCAGATAGACGCAAACACATCAACAAGAGACACACACGGACGACAGTGATAACAGAAATCACGGCCAAGCAGCTGAAGCCGAAAGGAAACACCAGCGCTGAAGGACCAACGTCGATCCACGGTCAAGGCAACGCAACGCCGACGGACAACGCATCACCGTGGGACAGCGACCCCACAGCAGCGTCAGCAGTCGAGCGACCCGATAAGCGACCCGATAAGCGACCATGCGAGCCCTTGTTTTATTGATGTAAGTTACATTTATAATTAAATGTCGGAACCAACAAAGCGCGTTAGGTTTCAAGATCCACAATTTTTGAGCGAGCCAGCGCGATTAGAGCGTAGGTCAAGACGTGTACCATCGATACGAGTAGCGGAAGAAGCAGTCCGCGACATACGGGATAGCGTGCGGAAAAATCTCGAAAATTATTATCCGAGTTCTGAGTCACCCGAAGCGCGTAACGATACTTTTGAGCCAAACGAACCGCGCGTTAATCGAGTAACGTTTAGAAGGAACTATTCGCCATTATCCGTAGACCTTAGTATTATAAATCCAGAAAGAAATATGGAAAACGAAGCCGTCGATAGAGAAATCGAGCGCATGCGAGCGCAACAGGCCGAATTAAATGAAGCCGCGGCCTGTGAAGACGCAGGTCAGCCGATCGAAGGGGCAAGTACCACATTGCTCACCGAACTCGTACACAGTATCCGCGAAATACAAACCGAGATGCAGTACATGCGCGAACAAATACGAAATATGCAAACCGCACACTTGAATTTAAGCGAAACGCGAGTAAATGCAACCACTGTCCCACTCGACGTAACGTACGGACGCACTCAACGCGATATACGAAACCGACGTAGCGCAGCCCCGCACTACATATCATTAAAAGAAGCGCGAACAATGATTCCCGAGTTTGATGGAACGACGCGACATAGATTACAGGAATTTTTAAACGCTTGTACGTACGCGGTACAAAATATTAATCCCGCGGACGAAGAATCGTTAATACAAGCAATCTTGTATACTAAATTAAGAGGTAAAGCCATGCAAGATTTCGAAACGCGAGATATCCAGACATTTGAAGAATTAAAAACACAACTTGAAACTTGCTATCAAGCGAAGCAAAGTACAACACACTTACAGATAGAATTTAATTCTTTAAAACAAAAGTCAAGCGAAACCGCCCATGCATTCGGCCAACGTGTCGATATGTTAGCCATGAAACTATATGAGTCCATGGTGGAAGGAGAAGAACGGCCTCCTTCATTCAAACAAGCAATACAAGAAACCATTAAAAAACAAGCGCTAATAAATTTTCAAATCGGACTACGCGATGAACTAAAAATTCTTGTACGATCGCAACGGTATACTTCGCTCCAAGAAGCGATAAACGGCGCGAGCGCGGAGGAGAAGCTTATCGGCCCGTCTGTAACACGAGCATCCGGCTTCTCCTATAAAAATAAATTCGACGTTAAAACGCGACCAACTCGAGATACTAACATACAATGTTATAAATGCGGAAAATCTGGACACTACGGACGCGATTGTCGAAGCAGTAATAAATTCACATTACCAAAACCGGAAAAGTCTACACGAATAAATACTATGAGTAAATTTTGCAAACATTGTAAAAAGACAGGACATACCCGTGAGGAATGCTGGAACTTGAACGGACATCCTAAAATAAACGGTACAAATAACCATAACTCCAAGCCAGTTAATAAAATAAAACATACAGGAAGCATGCGTGAACAAAAGACCCCGTATAGACAGAGGGAAAAGAGCACTGACTCATTAAGCAATAGTGAGGAAGAAGAGCAAGAGGAAGCGAGAAAGAAACAACCGCGACCTGCTCTAGAGTATCGTGTAACGCATGTCAAGAATACGCATGCACCGCAGAAAGACGAATTATTGCAATTAACCTTGCCAATTCGCGAAGTAAAAGGCGGAAAAATCAACATGCTGTATGATTCCGGATCAACTATTTCTCTGATCAAATTAAAAAGGTTAAAAGATGACGCATTGATTTATGAAGAAAAAACTGCACTTACTGGAATAAGCGGACATAAAATATATACATTAGGAAAATTGTACGCTACAATTAAAATTAACGATCATAAAATTAAACATGCTTTTTACATAATAAAGGACGACATAGCGATAGAACATGACGGAATTTTAGGAATAGATTTCCTTAAAAAACAAACAGCAATCTGCGATTATAGACGAAATCAAATAAAAATAAAGGATAGTATATTCAAATTACATCCGTGCAAGAAAATAATCCTGAAACCACGCAGCGAGACAATTATCAAGGCAGCCGTGAATCAGAATAATGTTGGAATAATCCGAGCAAGCGAGACAGCGCCAGGAGTATATATTGGAAGCTGCCTGGTGGAACCCAAAAATTTTGCATGTCCTGTAAGTATGATAAATACAACAGATAAAGAAGTCGAAATACCTACTCCAATAGTCACACTAGAAGACACGGAGGAAGAAACAAGGGAAATAAGCCTCATAGAAACGGGAAGAAAAATAAAAAATAATATATCCCGCAAGCAGCGAATTTGACACTTATTGCGAACACACCATCTAAATAAAGAAGAAGAACGAACACTTTTAGAAATTTGTGAAGAATACGATGATATATTCCATTTGGAAGGAGAACCACTGACATGCACCGCGACGGTCGAGCATGAGATAAGTACGCGTGCCGACACCGCGCCGGTGAACGTGAAACCATACCGATTACCTGAGAAACATAAGGCGGAAGTAAATCGGCAAGTGCAAGAAATGCTGCAAGATGAAATTATCAGAACAAGCACGAGTCAGTGGAACGCACCATTATTAGTTGTGCCAAAGAAAACAGATGCATCAGGAAAACCGAAACTCCGAGTAGTCATAGACTTCCGGAAATTAAATGAATTAACTATAGGCGACTCATTTCCATTGCCTAATATTACTGACATTCTAGATCAACTGGGAAATGCAAAATATTTCACCACACTAGATCTAGCGTCAGGATATCATCAAATTCCAATGGCTGAAAAGGATAAAAATAAAACTGCCTTTTCAACTCCCTACGGACACTACGAATTTAATCGAATGCCGTTTGGATTAAAGAATGCACCAGCGACTTTCCAAAGGCTGATGAATTCAGTATTAATGGGAATGCAAGGTCTTAGATGCTTAGTCTACCTTGACGATATCGTCATATACGGATCAAGCTTAAAGGAGCACAACAAGCGATTAAAGGAGGTAATGCAAAAATTGCGAAAAACTCATTTAAAATTGCAGCCAGATAAATGCGAATTTTTACGCAAGGAGGTAATATACCTGGGTCATATCATTTCCGAAAACGGAATATCTCCAGACCCGTCGAAACTAACGGCAATAAAAGAATTTCCGACGCCGAAGAAAGTGAAAGATATCCAATCCTTCATAGGACTAGCTGGATATTACAGGAAATTCATTGAAGATTTTTCAAAAATTGCAAAACCGTTAACAAAATTAACCAAAAAATCAGAAAAATTTTTATGGACAACAGAGCAGCAAACAGCGTTTGAATTATTGAAAGAAAAATTAATGACTGCACCAGTCCTAAAATATCCTGATTTTACAGAAGAATTTATTGTAACCACCGACGCATCCGACTATGCGATCGGAGCAGTGTTATCACAAGGAGAGGTAGGCAACGACCGACCGATTGCTTACGCCAGCAGAATACTGGCAAAGGCGGAGCAAAATTATAATACTACAGAAAAAGAATTATTAGCAATTGTATGGGCTGTTAAACATTTTAGGCCATACGTATATGGAACAAAATTCAAAATTGTTACCGATCATAAACCACTAATATGGCTATTTAATGTAAACGACCCCGGATCAAGACTGATCCGATGGAGATTAAAATTAGAAGAATATGAATATGAAATCATCCATAAAGCCGGACGAGCGAACGCGAACGCCGACGCACTAAGTCGCAACGCGATACCAGGAACGTCAAGAGAAAGAGATAAAGAAATTTTGAAGATAGAAAAAGAAGAGGAAGAAACAGACGCTAATAATATGAAAACATATACAGAGGAAGAGAAGCAACAGATATTATTAGAATATCATGATGCACCTATAGGAGGGCATCAAGGAGTAGAACGAACAATTAAAAGAATCCGATTACAACATAACTGGAAAGGATTAACTAAAGACGTTGAACAATATATCGCGAAATGTGAATCTTGTCAAAAGAATAAACTATCGAGAAAAAATAAAGTTCCTTTAATAATTACTGACACGCCCGACAAACCATTTGAAAAATGCGCGTTAGATATAGTCGGACCGTTAACAATTACCAATAATGGAAATAAATATTTACTGACTTTCCAGGATAATTTAACAAAATTTAGTAAAGCTATTCCGATTCCAAACCAAGAAGCAAATACTATTAGTAAAGAATTCGTTACGAAAATAATACTCGAACACGGAATACCGGAAAAAATCTTAACAGATCAAGGAACTAATTTTATGAGCGAGATATTTAAAAACACGTGCAAATTACTAAAAATAAATAAAATACAAACGACCGCGTATCACCCGGAAAGCAACGGCACGTTAGAACGATCGCATCTAACACTAGCCGAATATCTAAGACATTACATAAATAAGGACCAAACAGACTGGGACGAATGGATATCGTTCGCGATGTTCACGTATAATACGACGCCACATACCGCCACGGGATATACACCGTTTGAACTAATGTACGGACATCAAGCCGAGATGCCGACCGCACTAACAAAACCGCCGAAACTAACATATAATTATGACGATTACGCGCAAGAATTAAAAGAGAGATTACGCGCAACAAACCAAATCGCAAAAGAACATATAAAAGAAGAAAAATATAAAGCCAAAAAACAGTATGATAAAAATACAAAAGATACACAATTCAAAGTAGGAGACAAAGTGTTAGTATACGATGAAACGTTACGACGCGGAAGATCGAAAAAGCTAGAATCACTATGGACAGGACCATACACGATTTTAGAAAAGAACTCCGACGTAAACTATACAATAAAAAAGGGGAGAAAAACAATACGGATACACACAAACAAATTAAAACTATTCGTAGAACATTAGAAATAATAAAAATCTACTTACCCATGCGGGCGACCATGTCCGCGACCATGTCCGCGACCATGTCCGCGACCAGGTCTACGACCAGGTCCTCGACCCTGGCCGCGTCCCAAGGGCGGCAACCCCTCCGGAAGGTGGGCAGGAAGCAGCGGGCCACGGGCCCTCCCAATGCCGGGTCCACCTCGGCACAAGAGGCGAAGACGCGCCGCACGACCAACTCCCTGTTGGGCCCGCATCTCTTCAAAGAGGCGAGCCTCCTCTGCCCGAAAAATGTCTAAAAACTCCCACTCCCAGTGGAGGAAACTGAGAGAGAGAGGAACTACCTCCTCTACAATACGCTCCTCCAATTCAAAATTATACGTAACCCGCAGCGATAAAGGTCCACGAAGATAAACCCTTGCACAGGCCTGCTCAAATCGGCCAGGTGGCAAGGGCGGGCCACCTGACACGTCCCGCACTCGCGGAACATCCGCCTCACAAAAATCATCGTCGCCACAAATAAATTCACCAGACGATGATGGATAACTCGACATTTTAACAAACAGTCCAGCGACTAGCGAGAGACTGAAGCTCGCAAAACGACATAATGCATAGCAAAGCTAAATCGAAAAAGATTAAAAACCAATCCCACACTGATAAAGTTAGCAGGCAAGAAACAACATGACACCCATAGAGTGCATACATTTATACATATATACATATATATAAATATAATACCTACAATATGTAATTACAGAACACTGACGCTGGGAACCAACCCCGTCCGCACTCAGAAAAATGAAACACATCTTCCATTCGAAGTGGCGGAATTTGATAATACGCCAGGAATATATTACGAAAAAATTGGACACCTGCATCAGACAAACCGGATGTGGAAACTAGTAATTAAATTAGATATAACAGAACTAAATGATAGAACATGGCAGATAAACCAATATATCGAACAAACAAATAAGATGTGCACCGAGATAAAATTCGATACGAGCATCCAACAAACCTGCGATAATCTTAAAAAAATAATTAATAACGATTCCAAAACTTTAGCCAAAATAATAAAATTAATAAATACATTATACAAGACTCGAACGAATAAACGTAGAGGTCTTATCGATGGAATAGGTTCAATAACAAAAACATTATTCGGAATTATGGACGCGAACGATAGAAAATTAATAAATGAACAGATACAGCTATTACGAAATAACCAACAAACGCTGGAACACGCAGCAAAAAACCAAATTAAAGTTTTGAACACAACAATAATTCATCTAAATAAACTAGAAAATATATTAGATTATAACGGTAAACTAATGAACCATTTCATTAGGGAATATACCACGCGCGAAGAAATAGACGAACACTTTACCATAATCATAGCAATGATAAACGATTTAATTAGGGATGCGAAAGATATTCTAGAATATCTTACATATATACGTAAGGGAACAATACATCCTTTGTTAACTCCAATAAATGAAATTATTCTATATTTAGAAGAAGCAGTACTACAGTTACCGCAAGGAACATATTTTCCTTTCCAAATAAAAATCGACGAATGGCAAACAATCGAAAAATTCATGAAAGTAAGCGCGTATTGCGAAAAAACAAACATATACACAATTCTAAAATTCCCATTGATCAAACAACCAGTATTTAACGTCTTAAACGTAATTCCATTACCCATACCTAACTACGAAAATAATTTTATATATACAGAAGTAGTTAATAAGTTGATTGCTGTAAACAAAGAAACACGTACCTATATAATTCTAAAGGAACAAGAGTTAAACAAATGTACGAATAATAATGATTTATTTATATGCGAAAAAATTCAACCAGTATACCATGTAAACGAAAATACACCGTGTGAAACAAAAATTTATGTACAAAACTATCGCAATCAATGTAACATAGGTCATAAGAAAGCGACCAGCGCAATATGGATCACATTACAACAGCCGCACTCCTGGCTATATTCGACACCGGTCGAACAACATGTTACGATAAAATGTAATAATCATCCTGAATATAAAAGAATAATCAAACACACAGGCCGGATCACATTACATGATAACTGTAAACTAACGACTACAGACATGACAATAGAAACAGAAACAATTACTTATAATACAAGTATAGAAACATTTTTACCAGAGTTTAATATAACAATCTCAGAAATTAACGACACACAGAACCACGAATACGAATTCAAAAAGATAATAAATAATCCACTAGAATTAAAAGGATTAAAAAACAAATTAGAAGAAATTAGTAATGACTTAAATAATGACAACAGTAACTTTTTTAAACAAAAACAATTCATCTATACAACAACTTCCAGCGGAGTAACTATTTTAATCATTATAGGATTAATAGCATGGATAATTATCCAACATAGAAAAAAGAAACCTCAACAACCAGCTGTTGTTACATTAGTAGATGAAATTGATAAATCATATGGAATGCCCAAATCAATATTAAAAAGAAATAAAAGCACACGATTTTAAAAATAAAAAAGGTATAATAATAATCTAGATATAAAAACGATTATAATAAACATTGTACACGGGAAATATATTGTAATTAAAATATGAATAAGTATACGTACATTTAAGAGATAGAAAAACTTCGTTCACAACCTCCGTTTTTCTTTTTTAACGGGGGAGGGATGTTATAGCCCGAGAGACTATAACTTATTTTATTAATTATATAAAACATTCGCGAATATCATAAAGAACATTCGCGAGCCGCGACAAGAACCGCTAACTCAGCGAACTACCGCCGCTCACCGGAAACGCGAAAGACGCTAACGAAGGAATTCGACTTTGAACTTCCTTCGCTTGCATTTTGATCATGAACGCCACAGAAAACCCCCATGACCATATATGGTCATGTTGCCAGGCGATCCCCTCCAAAAAACCCTTCAAAACAGAGGGAATAAAAGCCGTCCACCGCAAATCCGCGGCGGACAGTCACAAGTAATAAATCAATCACTAAAGTAGTGCTGAGTACTAAGCCGTTAAAATTGTACAACGAAGACACCCAAAGAAATTGTACACGCTCTAAATCTATTTACGAACGATTCGAGGAAAGGACAACGAAGAGAAGGCTCGAAAGAAACTGATAAGAATAGAAGATATTAAGCGAATAAATATATTTGTAAACTACAATAAAAATACAATAAAAACTCTAAAGGAAATACGGTTCTACTTTATACTCCCGGCTACCCCACACCCCGTGCCCCGCCGGGCACAACAATAAGATATCCACGCTGTCGTCGCTTAAGATATTTACCATTATCTATTTTATAATACTCAACATACTTATTTTTAGGTTTGATCTTCGAGATATACCACTGTGCAAATTCATAAAGAGATATATTTTCTAGTTCATTTGGTCTATGTGGATAAAGATCATCTACTAAAGATGGATAAAATATATCTATAGATTCAGGATCAAGAGCTTCAATTTCCTTGCAGTTTTTTATTCTTTTACGTCGTATTTGGTTAACATCTAACCATTTGATAGTTGTATTTCGATCAGTTCCATACAAAGGAATACTTAACAATGTATCAGCAGCTTCTAGAGCTCCACATTCTCTATTATTCATAAATCGCAAACCCATATTCCAAAGACGATTTGCTAATAATTTGTTCTTATTATTTTCAATATTAAGAACAGAATCAGACAACTCACATTTTCCCGCTTTATTTATATATTTAGTAATGTACCAAATAAGAAGCGATGATTTTTCACCAATAAATTGTATATCCATATTACCTTCCCATGCAATAAGAAGAACAGGATTATAATCATTAATATTAACTTCATTATCCGTTCGAGGAAGATCATAAAGCCTACTTTTATGTTTCAATTGTTTTCTACCTGCTATCGAAGTTGCCACATCTCTCATATTGAAAGTTTCAGAAACGAGACGAGGAAATCCAAAACGACACCGACGAATAACTTTACGTCCTACTTTTTTAGAGCGAAGACAATAATCGTTATGTTTATGTCGCTGATGCGTATCAACACGTTTATACAATAATGGTGAAATATTTTTATCTGGCATTTTGCAGCTTATATATTGTAAAATAAATTTAGAAACTTCTTCAATTGTAGATTCACCAAAAATCGGTGCATTTTTAATCCAAATTAATAAGTGGAAATGTTGTATACCTCTACCTTGGTATTCTCGTCGCCAAAAATAGTGCGTTACTTCTCCAATTGGATAATCTTTGGAGCTAATGAAGTCAAGCATTGCCCAAAATTTATTAGAGAAACCTGGACTTTGATACAGGATCTTTAACAACAAGTACGCTAACGGATAAGTAAGCATCATGCCATCCATTTACTTCACGAATATATTCACCTAAATCTTCCCATAACCATTCACTCGGACTTAATGTTAAAAACCATGTCGCAGGTCCGTAATGCTGCGTCATACACCTTAAATTACTTCTCGGTTTACGCCAATATTGTTCCGTATTTCGAAGTGTGGAAAATATTGTTGTTAGATCAGATTCCAACTGTTCTTTTGACATTGCTTCTAAATACTCTGCAGCCGTATAACGAACTTGAGGATTAGTTACGTTCAATTTATGATAAATTCCACGGCTTAACTGACGCATATTCGCATTATTCAACAAATAAAATAAGTATTGTTGATTTAATCTGTACTGTGGATGTTTAGATGTCAAACGACATTTAATAAATTCATGATCATGAAGTTTAACTTCCCTAATCTCATGTTGTCCATTAATACCAAAAAGGATATAAATCTGGAAAACACATTAAATCTAAATCTTTTTCACGATTATCCAAAGGCGCATTCTGAATTTTTATCATTTGATACAAGTCTGTCGAAGTTTTATTTGCTTTCTTTTCATATAAGGGATAAATAGTATATTGTTCATAATAGCCGTCATTTTCATCAGTAACTTGAGTTAACATTGCCTTCTGCTGATCGTCTAATGTAATTTCTACATCATTTTTCGTCTTTTCTACTAGATTATTTAATGACTCATTGTCAGATTCGTCACCTAATGTCGCTTCTGTCTCTTCCATTTGAAACTCTGAACTTTTTAATTGTTCTAAAATGTTTAATTCATTATGATCATTTGGCAGTATAATTTGGGAGTATAAAGCATTGTTGCGCTTTAACCACGTTAAAGTGTCAAATATTTTTTTAACATCAACCATCTCTTCCCAAATAATCTTTGATTTGGTCGGAATACCTCTAACTAAAATATATAATTCGTTATTAATATTTATTGGGTCAGTATTCAAACATAATTTATTCAACGTCTCCTGTAACGGAAGTGGTAAATGAAATGTTCTACCTTTAACTTTTTGTACCATTTGCCTTTGAGGCAACTTTTTATTAATAACAGTTCCCATTTTGACGACAGTTTGAAATACTTTAGCTCTCTGTATAATCATTTTTTCAAATGTATTAAGAGATGATATTACTTTCGGCACATCATTTGTAAGGAGATTATTTAAGATGCAATACGCAGGCATTAAGCCTTTACGAAATTTACCTGCACAATAAGTATATATTGCGCATTATTTTCTTGTTGTTGTATATGTGCCATTAAACCTCTCCAACTTTGAATATTTATTTGTTCTCGAAGAATATTGACTTCAGAAACATTTATCTTATAACACAATTTTTCGCATGATACGCAAGCATGCCGTGGTGTGTCTGTTGACCGAGGCTGCTTAACCAAGGCCTTAAACGCTTGATGATATTTAGAAATAATATCAAGAGACACGGTAGTGTCTTGTGCTAAGTCCCGCGTAAGCAACAAGACGCGCCGTGTATCATTACGCGAGTCGGATAGTTGGAGATGTTCGAGATTATCATATTGAAATAATCGCTGAACGGATCGAATTCTTATTAGGCTTAATGGATAGCTTGAGGTTGATTTATATAAGAAAAGTGTCTTTATTTTTGCTCTACGTGCATCGTGAACAGCGATATTATGATCCAAAGTCGAAATATGAAAAATTTTCATTAAGAAACGTCTCCTTGGTCATCGTCGCCCAAGTCCCCAATGCGCAAGCGTAAAAAGTTGTACGTTTGCCGCATTCGACGTAAGATTGCGCTAGCGGCGCACCGTGATGTTAAGACTATTATATACAGGGTGTCTCATTTTAATCAATGGATCCAAATTTCTCCTAAACTACATCAGCTACAAAAAAATGTTTCAGACAAAAGTTGTATGGCTTGAAGGGGAACATAAGGTGGTGTCATTGGTTTGGCATTGAAAAGTCACCTGAAGGTTGCGTGAAGATCACATCCAACTTTTTAAATGGGACTTCCTATATGCTTTTGCATATTTTTTTAGTTCATCTCGAGAGTTTTCCGAAATACTATAATTAAGTTAATTTTCATTAAGTAGTTTTCAAGTTATGAGACTTGAAATCATTTCTTAATTTTACATAAGTCGTAATTTTTAATTTTGTATTTTGTATTATCATTTTCTTTTTTTTTTAATTAAACTTTTCAGGATATATGCATATGATTATTGCAATGTATATGATTGTTCATATTTTCAATTCGATTTTTTATAATAGATATATTACAATTCATTTAATATTATTTTTCTTTTAATATTGGAAATAAAAAAGAAATATGTCTATTTTATAGTAAAAATTTTTATTCAATTGGCGCAACTTTTTAATATTATTTGTATGAAATTAAAACAATTTTTTTTAGTTAAATTATTTTAAGTTTTTATTTTCAATTAGCGTAATTTTTGGATATCATTATTTTTCTAGGATATAATGTAGAAAATTAAATCAGCTATTTTGTATAACTTTTTTTGGTTAAAGTATTTTTATAAGCTTTTATTTTCACTTAGCGCAACTTTTTTGATATCATTATTTTTGTAGGATATACAATACAGTAGTTTTTTACAGTTAATAATACACTATTTTGCAAATACATATACTGTTTTTTTGTTATACGCGGACTTAGCACCTTTTTTTACCTGTTTTTTAAAAGTCATCATCACTCAGAATTGTATCTGCCTGTTGATGTTTGTACATATCTGCTTTTTCTTGTGCAGAAGTTACAATTTCATTTAATGTGTTTAAATCAGTATGAGTTAATGCTTCATCCAGATTATCCATCTTTCGATAAAAATCTGTAAGCTGATAAATTAAACGCTTAATATATCTTACTCGTGGAAAATGAGGCGATAATAGTTGAATTGGAAGAAACATTCCTTCGCAAAGTGTTAAATCAATATGGCAGTTACGCGTATGGCCCAATTTTTCATTTGAAATTTTCATAGTACATTTATGAATATTTTCTATTAATTTGGGTACATTCTTTAAAGTACATGTATTTATAGTTTCGAGAAATTTCTGATAACGATTAATTAAAAACGGATTGTCAGTTTTACATGAAGTATTGCACGACCACGATTTTTTCGCTTCTATTTCTATCAATGGTAATATATTTACTACTTGTCCTTCTGCATTCATTGCCAAAGGTTCCAATGCAGTTTTTATTAACGGTAGATTTGCTACTTTCTCTTCTGCATTCATTACCAAAGTTTCCTTTGAAGTTACATGACGATATGTAGAATCAATAAAATAGTTTTCAGATGAGGCTGTATGGCTGGATTCGCCACATAACACATCTAATTTTTCTTCAACTGTGGAACATTTTACGGCTTGAGTCAAACTTACCTCTGTTTTTTTTTTAATCAAAGATAACATTTTGTAAATATTACGAAGATAACTTCTTTTAACATGCATACACCAACGTACGATTTTTTCAGCTTTTAATCGTTTTTCGATATGATTTTTAATACCGAGTTTCTCAACAATATTTTTAGTAAATGTTTCTAAAGAATGCTGAAGTTTTATGGTGTTTTTCGACCAAAACTTTTCATATTTTTTTACAATTTTTTTTCCAACTTTGTTATTTTTTATTGCAGATTTTCTATTTTTCTGATAATATCGTTTGTTATAAAGCCATTTGCGATTAGAATCTAATGCTTTTCGTCTGTCCTGTTCACGCTGAAAGTTTATAGAATAACGTATGCGTTTTTGTTCACGTTGTCTTACAGAATCCTGTTGATATCGACATCGTTTCTTACGGCGATTATTTTCTACATCTTGTTGATATCGCTGTTGTTGTTTAGTACGATTATTTTCTAAATCTTGTTGATATCGACATCGTTTCTTAAGGCGATTATTTTCTAAATTTTGTTGATATCGACATCGTTTCTTAAGGTGATTATTTTCTAAATTTTGTTGATATTGCTGTCGCTGTTTAGTACGATTATTTTCTAAATCTTGTTGATATCGACATCGTTTCTTAAGGCGATTATTTTCTAAATTCTGTTGATTTTGACGCCGCTTTAATGCACGATTATTTTCTAAATCTTGTATATATTGATGTTGCTGTTTAACGCTACTATTTTCTAAATTTGTATATTGGATTGAAGGCAATTGTATTTTCATGCAACTATTGGTTATTTCTTCCTTAGATTGATTAATATTAGCAAGTTTTTTTAACTGATTTTCTTTTTGTTGCTTAGTTTCATCCTTTGTATATTGATGTTGCTGTTTAGCGCAGCTATTCTCCAAATCTGTACATTTGATTGAGAGGGATTGTGTTTTCATGCAATTATTGGTTAATTCTTTCTTAGATCGAAGAATATCGGCAAGTTTTTTTAACCGATTTTCTTTTTGTCGATCAGTCTCATATTGCCGCATACTACGGGCACGAGCAGCTTCTATTTCTCTGAATTTTATTATTGCTAATGGAAGCACTTTTTGAGGAACATATCGTGGATCTTGAGGAAAATGTTCAATTATATTTGATTCAAAAATTTTTATCAAATGTGAACGCATTAAACTATGATTATATTTTACTCTTTCAGGTTTAATATTAAATAATAATGAAATCGCAAATGCTATTGCAAAAATACCACAATCGTTACCATTTGGTTGTTGTTGCACAGTAGGAAATTTAACAAGACATTTCTCAAAGCCATATGTTGGAAATAATCTTTTTAAAAATTGTTCATGATGCTTATGCAGTCTTTTCAAATTTAACGAATCATAAATAAATATATATTTTGTGTTATAGTAACTACATACCCGGTGTCCGTCAAACGGACCTGATGAACTATGCAATATTTGAATATGATTTTTATCTTTTGGCATAGGTTGAATAGTATCAAGACACTGCACTCGCCAGGCTTCGACAGGTGTATAATCTGAACAATTTTGTAAAAGATGACCAAAATGTTCCATATGAATGTCAATTAACCAATTGCCTCGAATAATTATATCTTTTTCTCTAGGCATTAAGACTATTTGTTTGTTTATCTTTACAGACATTTTGCATATATAAAATAAACGTTTTTTATACAAACAACAACTTTATATAGACTTTATAAAAACTTTATATATATTAGTTTTATTTATGTATAACACCTTTTTATGAGCACACAGCAACTCTATAACGGCGCACAGCAGCCTTTTATTGGCGCACAGCAGCTACTTCTTATAAGCGCACAGCAGCTCTATAACGGCGCACAGCAGCCGTTGTTTATAGGCGCACAGCAGCCTTTTATTGGCGCACAGCAGCCACTTCTTATAAGCGCACAGCAGCTCTATAACGGCGCACAGCAGCCGTTGTTTATAGGCGCACAGCAGCCTTTTATTGGCGCACAGCAGCTCTATAACGGCGCACAGCAGTCGTTGTTTACAGGCGCACAGCAACCACTTATTATGAGCGCACAGCAGCTCTATAATACCGCACAGCAGCCGTTCTTTATAGGCGCACAGCAGCCTTATATTAAAAAAGAAATAAAAAATAAAATTTTATACTTACCTCTATTCTCAACGAAGAAAAGTGAAAGACTGCGTAACACCCTGTATAAATATCAGTATTATACAGTATATCACATTTTCAACATCTTCCTTAATAAAAATAAAATACATATCTCTTTTTAATCCTTCAATCGTGCAATTTTTCACGAATCGCGCGGAATTTTGAGAGCTCCTAATGAATTAAACGGTACATTCTCGTTTCGCAAAAACTGAGTTTTTGCCAGAAAGATATCGAAAAGATTAAACAATTAAGTATTGTATTTTGTTAAGGTTCGTGCGCAACGGTTGAAGGTTTAATCAATACTTTAAATATCCAATTCATAAGTTATATCACTTAAAATATATCCAATATATAGAAATTTAATTTTGCAATAAATTTTGCAACAAGCAAGTGTATGTGCAATTTAAAATTATTTTAATAATTATTTTAATAATTATCAAGAGACACGGTAATGTCTCGCGCCAAGTTCATGCAAAGCATTAGCGAGGCACTCCGTGTATATACATATACGCGAGTGGGATACTTGAGAGTAACTCAGATTGTCGGATTTCAATAACGGCTGAACGAGTCAAATTCTTATTAGGCTTAATCGATAGAACGAGTTTGAATTATAAAAGTATTTTTATTTTTGTGCTGCGTGATCTACAAACGGAAATATTATAACGTAAAGTCAGAAATATGAAAATTTTCGATTAAGAAACGTCTCCATCATCTGCTCACACGTATACAACACATAGAAAGAGAAAACGTACTCTTCCTATTCTCGATAAAAAATTGCGCTAGCGATGCTCTGCGATATTAATGACATGTGTCATTAGTGACATGTATTATTAACCGCATTTTGAATAGCGACAGATTAAGGCTACGATCGGGGAGCTGCTTTGGACGCTTCAGAGTGTCTTCCTGATCGCAGCCTAAATAATAAAGTGCAAGTTACATAATAAATAATTTAAGAATTTAACTAAATATTGACAAGTAGGAGCCAGAAAGACGTGATAATTGGAGCGCAAGGTAAATAATTAATACATATTTAATAAATTATATATAAATAATATATATATATATTGCGACGTTTATTCAATTGAAATTCTAAAATGAATCGCGACACTCCTCGAGATGTTGGATGGGAGCGTGCGCGGGGGAGCGAAAACGCCGTCAAAAAAAATTAACGAAATTATTATACTCGCGTTCGGAGGAACAGGGATGGAGGACGTTCTCGCGCGAACCGCGGCAGAGCGGAGACCGTATCGATAGATCGAAAAGCTGGGCGCCAGATGCGGTCTTTCACGCATCAGTTTTCGCGAAAAGCCGAAAGACGTTGAAAGAAAACGATAGCCTGCTTCGCCACGGGCCGACTAGCTCGCCTAACGGTAGAGGGGAGGGGTTATTAGAGAAAGTTAATTGATTATGCGAGTCTTCGCGGAGTTAACGGACGACAGACCAAAACGACGATCGACAACCAAGCGAGACGAACACTTAAATAGAATAGAATAGAAGTTTATTGTTTCCCTTTTTCGGCATACAATGGCGCTTTTCAAGGGAGCGTTCCCGAACCCTGTACAACTCCTGCTCCCCCTATACCCTCCGACCTGACCATTGTGCAGCCATTACAATCTAACACCCCTCCCTCCCCTCGTCCACCCTTCACCATTTCCCTCTGCCTTCCCCCCTGTCAACACCTCTCCTCCTCTAATCCTCCACCTTTCTTCTTGCTATTTCGCCTCCTGTCCTCTCCTTCCCTTCCTCCGCTTTCACCCCGCCACGACCTCCTTCCTCCTCCTCTCCATCGCACTGGGCTCTCTCCTTTTCCTTTTGCTCTTCTTCCTCTCCCCTAATCCTCACTACCCTTCTCCTCCTTTGTCTCTCCTTCCGCCTTACCTCCAACTTCTTCTCTGAAACAAATCTAGCTACAAAACCCTGACCTTTCCTCCTCTCTACCTATTCCCCCACCCATCCTTCCTTCCCCCTGTCCCCCTATCACAGACCTTCCCCTCTCTCACCATCCTCCTTTCCCCTTTCACCTCAATCCCTGCGTCTTCCCCTTTCCATTCCCCCTTTTCCATTTCCCCCTGCTCCTCCCCCTTTCATCTCCTATCCTCCAATTCCCCCTACTCCTCCTTCTCACTCATACCTCTCCTCCGCGCTTTCCTCCTCCGAACCCCCTGACCCCTCCGTCCATCTGTCCTCCTCTGCATCCCACCGCCAAACCTCCCCGTTCACCCACATCTTCCTGTTCCCTACCACTACCTTGTTCCCCCTTGCCTTCTCTTTCCTCGCCCTTTCCACTAGCCTCCACCTAACCTTCCTCTCCTCCATTGTCAGGATCTTCGTCTACCCCTATCCCCCAGTCCCTGTTTATCCTCTCACCTCTCTCTAAAATCCCTTCCCTTTCCCTCTTCTTTGCCATCTTTACTATTATTACCGTTCCCGCCGTCCCTTTCCTTTCTACTACCTCTCCAACCTCCACCTTCCTTCCTAGTTCCACCTCCATTATTCTCTCCATTATCTTCCTCCTCTCTTCCGCACTACCTCCATCTATCCCTCTCCATACTAAGTTCATTCTCTTCTCTCTCCTCCTTCTCCTCTCCTCCTCTCTTTCCTTCTCCTTCCTCTCTGCCTCTCTCCTTTCCCTGCTCCTCCTCCTCCTGTCTCTCCTTTCTTCAAATCTTCTCCATGTTTCTTCCATTTTTGCCCTGTCCTCTTCTTCTTCCTTCCTCTCTTCCCTCTTCTTCTCTCCTTCTTCCCATCTTCACTCCTCTCCTTCTTTTTCTTCTCTTCCTCGACCACCAGCTCCCACCATTCTTTCCTACAACTTTCCTCTTCTAAATTCTCTCCTTCCCACTTCCTCTCCGACTTTCCTACTTGCCCCCTCCCCCTCCTCTCTTCCATATTCTCTATCTTCCCTCCCCTCTTATCGTTCCTCCCTCCCCCGTCCTCTTCTGTCTGCATTCTTTCCTCCACTTCAGCTTCCTTTCCTCCCTTCCGCTCCAGCCTCCTCCTTTCCTGCTTTCGACCTCCCTCCACCTCTTCCTTCCCGTCCGACCTATGCCTCCTGTTCTCTTCCCCTCTGTCCTTCTTGCCATCTTTCTCTCCTCTCTCTTCTTTCCGAGTTCCTGTCTCTTCCTCCTTCCGAAAAAGCTGCGCCTCCGTCCTCACCTCCTCATTCCTCTTGTCTCCCTCCCTTTCCGCCTTCCTTTCCATTCCTCTCCGCCTCTCCTCCTTTTTCTCACCGCACTCCTCCTTCCTAACCCCCTCATTCTTCTCTTTCTGTCCACACTTCTCCATCCTCTCTAACCCACTCACTACTACCTTCATTAGCCCCACCATCTCCTCCATCACCCTCCATATCTCCCTCAACTCCTCCACCACACCATCACACTTTTCAGCCATTTTCCCGGATCCTTCCTTCTCGCCCCACGTGCTGTCATCCATAGTTTCCGTCCTTTTATCGATCTGCCTATTTGTCGATCCTTCCTTCGATATTACTGCCTTCACGCGCCATCTACTTTCTTTCCTTCTCTCTACCTCGTCCGCCACTCTTCCACCCCCAGCGCCCTCTCTAATCTCCACTTTCTTAACTCTGTCCTACCGTATCATTTCCTCCCATCTACCGCACTCTCCCCTCATCTTCCACTCTTTCCCCCTCTCCACACTCTTCCTTACTCAGCACTTTCTTCTCACATTTTCCAACTCCTTCGTTCTTCTCCTCCACCCTTCTCCCGTCACTACCTGCATGCTCTCTTGCTCCTCGCTCTCTCCCCTCTCCCTCCTCAACTCTCACGCTTCCGTTACTCCTCCATCCTCCACTCTCTCCACTTTCACTCCTCTACTCTTTTCCGACCTGTCTCTCCCCCAACCCAATATTCACTTTTCGATTATTTTACCTTAATACTTTTATGTACAAAATAATGAGAGGAATCAATTGGTTTAAAGAAAACATACAGTTGTTTTTAAGAAAAAATATGGAATTGTTAATTGCAAATTCCATATTTTTTCTTAAAAACAACTATATGTTTTCTTTACGCCAATTGATTCCTCTCATTATTTTGTACATAAAAGTATTAAGGTAAAACAATCGAAAAGTGAATATTTTACAAGATATTTTACGGTTTATGTAAAATTAAGAAATGATTTGAAGCATCATAACTCGATAAATGCTTGAGGGAAAAATATTTTATTATAGTGTTTTGGAAAGCTCTCGAGGTCAGCTATAAGAATATACAATCAAAAATAGGGGTTCCTATTTAAAAAAAACACTTTGACCTTCAAATAACCTTGAAGGTCAAGCTCAAGGTCAAATTGAAGGTCACCGTTGAATTCCTCGTTGAAAATTACTTCAGAAATGACCTTGACCTTTTTCAAAAATACCTTACATGAGAAAATATTCAGCCGTCCCGGGACTTAATTGACACCCTGTATACAGGGTCTACCAAAAGTGTGGAAACCCCTAAATATCTCGGAAAATATACGTTTTACAGAAAAGTGTTTCCAACAAAAGTTGTAGGGTTTAAGAAGATCTATATACTGATTCTATCAGTTTGACCTTGGATGGCGTCGTCAAGGTCAGGTCAAGGTCACATTGACTTTTTTAAATGACACCCCCTACATTTGATTGCATATTCTTATAGCTTAATTCAAGAGCTTTCCAAAACACTATAATAATGTTCATTTTTATTAAGTACTTTGCGAGTTATGAGGGTTGAAATAATTTCTTAATTTTACATAAACCATAAAATATCTAGTAAACCATTCATTTTTCGATTATCTTACCTTCATACTTTTATGTACAAAATAATGAAAGGAATCAATTGGTGTAAAGAAAACATACAGTTGTTTTTAAGAAAAAATATGGAATTGTTAATTGCAAATTACATATTTTTTCTTAAAAACAACTATGTGTTTTCTTTACACCAATTGATTCCTCTCATTAATTTGTACATAAAAGTATGAAGGTAAGATAATCGAAAAATGAATGGTTTACTAGATATTTTATGGTTTATGTAAAATTAAGAAATTATTTCAACCCTCATAACTCGCAAAGTACTTAATAAAAATGAACATTATTATAGTGTTTTGGAAAGCTCTTGAATTAAGCTATAAGAATATGCAATCAAATGTAGGGGGTGTCATTTAAAAAAGTCAATGTGACCTTGACCTGACCTTGACGACGCCATCCAAGGTCAAACTGATAGAATCAGTATATAGATCTTCTTAAACCCTACAACTTTTGTTGGAAACACTTTTCTGTAAAACGTATATTTTCCGAGATATTTAGGGGTTTCCACACTTTTGGTAGACCCTGTATATATATATACAGGGTGACCCATTTTAACTTAGGCAGCCAAATAACTCGAAAACCAAACCCAGGAGAGAAAAATGTTTCAGACAAAAGTTGTTTGGTTTCGAGGGAGCCATAAGATGGTATCATTGGTTTGACCTTGAAGAGTCATTTGAAGGTCACGTGAAGGTCACCTCAATTTTTTTAAATGGCACCCCCTATTTTTTATTACATATTCTTGTAGCTGACCTCGAGAGCTTTCCAAAACACTATAATAAAATATTTTTTTGTTGAGTATTTTTCAAGTTATGAGGCTTGAATAATTTCTTAATTCTACATAAATCATAAAATATCTAGTGAAATATTCATTTTTCGATTATTTTACCTTAATACTTTTATGCACAAAATAATGTGAAAAATCGATTGGTGTAAAGAAAACACATAGTTATTTTTAAGAAAAAATATGTAATTAGCAATTAACAATTACATATTTTTTCTTTGAAACAACTATGTGTTTTTTTTACAACAATTGATTTCTCTCATTATTTTGTACATAAAAGTATTAAGGCAAGATAATCGTGAAATGAATATTTTACTAGATATATTATGGTTTATGTAAAATTAAGAAATGATTTCCAGCCTCATAACTCGAAAAGTACTCTATGAAAAAATATTTTATTATAGTGTTTTGGAAAGCTCTCGAGGTCAGCTACAAGAATATCTAATAAAAAATAGGGAGTGCCATTTAAAAAAATTGAGGTGACCTTCACGTGACCTTCAAATGACTCTTCGAGGTCAAACCAATGGTACCATCTTATGGCCCCCTCGAAACCAAATAACTTTTGTCTGAAACATTTTTCTCTCCTGGGTTTGGTTTTCGAATTATTTGGCTGCCTAAGTTAAAATGGGTCACCCTGTATATATATATATGGGGCATTCCACGCCAAATCGGACGGTTTAAAAAATTTTTGTTTTTGATTTTCTTAATTTTTAGGTATTTTTTAGTATCCCTCAAAAGAGGCTTCCTGGTAACTTTTGAGATTTTTTTGATCACTGGTTCAAAAAATATCGAATTTTCAAAAAAACCGCTCTTTTTTTGGCTTTTTGCTCATAACTTACTTAATAATGGTCGAAATTCAATTTTTTTTTCAAAATTTTCGTTTTTAGATGGCCTTTACAGAAAAAAAATACAAACAAAATATTTAAAGTGTTTTTAATCGAGATTTTTGAATTTTAAGTTTTCAATCGTGTTTTTAAAATTGTGTGTATCCTTCGATTAGTAGGGATTTAAAAGCAGTAAGTAAAAGTTAATTCTATTTATGAGCAATTATAACAAACGTTTTTATTTATTTTCGTGTTCCTTTAAAAATTGTTTCAAAATTATATTATAAATGCTTTTTTTTGTTGTAAAGTATTTTTTTATTTATTTGCGATACAATACAGCTAAGACCATTACAGGAACTCAAAAATTTCATACAATTATTCCAAAAAGCGACGGAGCTATATTAACTAAGGAGTACTCTAGTTCACAAAACAATCGTTTATGTAAAATTTTTAAAAGAACACGAAAATAAATAAAAACGTTTGTTATAATTGCTCATAAATAGAATTAACTTTTACTTACTGCTTTTAAATCCCTACTCAAAACAAAAAAATATCGAAATTAATTTATAATAAGTAAAAACAAAGTATACAGTGTCAAAAATCGGTACTGATAATAATTTATAGCGAAAAAAAAATTTTTTTAATTTTTAAAAATCGAAAAAAAATAGTAATTATGGAAGGCCCACTACCAGACCGGGCTTAAAAGTTGCAGGATGGATAGAAGTTTAAAATAGAAAATCTTCAAGAAAATCGAAGGATACACACAATTTTAAAAACACGATTGAAAACTTAAAATTCAAAAATCTCGATTAAAAACACTTTAAATATTTTGTTTGTATTTTTTTCTGTAAAGGCCATCTAAAAACGAAAATTTAAAAAAAAAAATTGAATTTCGACCATTATTAAGAAAGTTATGAGCAAAAAGCCAAAAAAAGAATGGTTTTTTTGAAAATTCGATATTTTTTGAACCAGTGATCAAAAAAATCTCAAAAGTTACCAGGAAGCCTCTTTTGAGGGGTACTAAAAAATACCTAAAAATTAAGAAAATCAAAAACAAAAATTTTTTAAACCGTCCGATTTGGCGTGGAGTGCCCCATATATATATATTACTCTCCATTATTAATTAATTATTATAATAAAAAGTTACATACATATATGAGTTGATAATTATAAAAGATTATTATGAGTTATGTGATGATGACGAGGTCGCTTTATCTATGTTTTCTTCAATATATCGACATTTTCTAAACACACATTACATTAATGAATTGTATAATTATACATTATGTACACATTTTATTTATATATAAAAAAAATTATGTACATATTTTCTCTCGCGACGAGCTTTGGCTTGTACTAGCCATTTTGCGATGATTTGGGCAATCTCCGTCTCAGTCGTATCTTTATAATGAACGCGGACAGTTTCTATTGTAGTTCCATAAAATTAGTAACATATTAATATCAATATAACATGCTGACACATAATCAAGGAGAAGTTAAGTCTTAAAAATCTGTAATAGTATAACACTTACTAAGTATGATTTTATACAAAATCAAATCTTGAAAAGCCTTTTTCTTTTTTGCTCCAGCCATGCTGTACATTTCAGCCAAGGGATTAGTTATCAACTTTTTCAATAAATTAATCGTGCAAGAATGCACATCGAAACCTCCCAAGCCTTTTAATGTATATACCTATGATATAAAATAAATAATTTAAAAAATACATATTGATAAATATTAATTTAACAGTGATTTAGCAGAACATTTTTTTACAACTGTTGAAAGTTTTCTGTGTTGAGATTAGATTTATCTAGGTCTAAAAAAATAATCCAATCTCAATTCAGAAAATTTCCAACAGTTGTAAAAACGTTCTGCTAAATGCACTTATTTTATGATTTTATAAATAACATGTACACTTTATAAAATATTAAATTTGTATATATATATATATATATATATATATATATATATAAAGATATTCTATTTAAAATATATAACTTTCTAAATATTCAAAATGTTCTTTGCATCGCGAGCAAATATAATAACAATATTTAAATATTTAAATATTTAAAAATACAAATTTAAATATTTAAAAATATTTAAAGGTAAGAAATAACATACTATGCTTTCAAAAAATTCTTTGTTCTTCAATTTTGTTTCTAAAATATCCAATGCCAATTCATTATGCAAAGGTAATCCTATTTCTTCATCTTGAAGAATATCATCTTCACGTCTGTCAAGACTGAAACGACATTGCTCTTCATGAATCTCCAGTCTCTTGTCCACCATTTTTACTTGATGAATAATAATGTTCAGTTTACGAAGTATTTCTGTTTGAAAATCTGCATAATAAATTTTAAATCCTTTATATGAACACATAGGAACGACCAATCGGCGCAATAATATATATATTTTATGTAAAAAATACCGATTTTGAGCATTGTAATGCATATTTTACATAATATTAAAATATTAAAATTTCTTGAGAAATATATTATTTGCAAAAGTATTTAAAATGATATGAATAAACAATTCTCTATTCTGTGCTTTATCCAAACATTCAAAAAGTACACAAATGGAAATAACTTAATGATTCCCATACAGCACAAACTGTTTCAAAATTGTTTCAGAAATGTTTCAGAAATATTTCAACCTTTCATGTGTTGAACATTATCTTCTGCAATAATTTTGCAAGATTTCTGCAATATGTCTTTTGAATGTTTGAAAAAGAATTATCTCTGAAACCTTTCTTAAGAAACAATTTTGAAAACTTTCAGTTGAGTTATTTCAGAAATTTTTCATCTGAAATAATTTTGAAAACTGTCAATTGATTTATCTCTGAAATCTTTCATATGAAATAATTTAGAAATTTTTTATTTACATGCTTTTTTAGTTAAAATCTTGGAAATAGGAATCCTACTACAATATATGTGAATTCAGCTTAATTAATTTTTAATGTCAATTTATAATGAGTAAATATGAATTATATATTATAAATATAAAAGTATATTAAAAGTATATTTTTATATACATAAATATTAATATAATTATATATATAATATATAATAATTTATATATTATATACTGTGTATGTGTTAGATTGGGATACGATAAATTTTATAACATTTATTATAAAATAGTTATGAGAGTAAAATGAAAAATTGAATAATTTGATTAAAGAAAATAAGGTATGTGAAATATTCATATAAATCTGATATAATGATAATAAATCACAATTAGCCATCATTTTCGACCAACTTATACATTTTCTATTAACGCACTCAATATGTATGTGCTTCAAGGACTGCATTTACTTTGGACGCATTTCTTTTTTTTAAAGAAGGAGGAAGACGAAGAAGAAGAATAAGTAAAGCGCGTAAGCGTCTAAAGCGACGCGACGCAGCCACTGGTAATAATGTAGCTCATATATCACGCAGTGTGGCCATATTCGAAACGCGAACAACACGCGCGACCGTAAGGGATGTGCAGAGCTCAAACGAACGCGCAACGTTTTCGCTTACTGCGCATCTCCATACGGTCGTATCGTGTTGCTCGCCTCTCGAATCTAGCCATATTGATATCACGTGATATCATGTGGATCATGCTTCCGTGCGGATCGTTTGCTTTCGCTGCTTTTGGCTGAAAAGAACAATTATTCTGCGTTTTTCTTCAGATTAAGACATTGCGTGGAGAGTTAGAATTGAAGTAAATAAAAAGGTAATAATACTGTGTTTTTACTTATCACGTAAGTAAAAATATTCTGCGTTTTTCCTCAGATTAAGACATCGCGTGGAGAGTTAGAATTGAAGTAAATAAAAAGGTAATAAATAATATTGTTTTTACTTATCACGTAAGTAAAAATATTATCAAAACATAATTTGTAAAACTTTACTTAACCTCAACAACGTGTTTGTGTGATTCAACGCTTTAAAACATTTATGTCTATATATATATAATAATTTATAATATATAAAACAAAAGATCTTCAATTTCTGTAATAAACATTAAAAAAGATATTAATTCATAAAATAATTATGGATAGAAAACGCAAAAGGTATTCGTCACTTTCCAAAAGGCATTTTCGTAGGTTAATTGCAAACAATACTGCTTTTGATCTTATAAATACATTAGATAATACATCTAATCTTATAAACAGTGATAGTTCAAATGATTCTATTGATAACAATATTGATAACAATATAGATTCCAAAGAAATGAAAAGTTCAGATGAATTAATCCAACGAAATGAAAGCTTAGAAGAATCAATAGATACAATTTAAAAAAGTTCTAGCAGTAGCATCGAATCATTACATGAATTAATGGATAATAATATCGATTTACATTCTCATGATGAATTATTAGAAGAAAGCGATAGTGAAGAAAGTACAGATTCTGCTGACGAAAACATAAAATATAATTTAGAAAATATTGAAGTCGATGAAATTGCAAAGAATCATGGAGAAAATCAATTTTTACGAGATATATCTTCTTGGGCTATTAAATTTAATATCTTTCACACTTCACTGCCAGCCCTTTTATTTATATTACGAAAATATATTCATTATCCAATTCCTAAAGATCCTCGAACCTTACTGAAAACACCAAGGCATACAGCAATTCTTAAAATGGGTACTGGAGAATACTGTCATTTTGGTTTGGAAAATGCCTTAAAAGATATGTTAGATGAATATGCGAATAAAGTTAGATACCAACCTAATAGTCTTAATATATTGATAAATATTGACGATTTACCAATTTTCAAATCAAGTAATTCTTCTTTGTGGCTAATTTTATGTTCGGATACTATTTTAAAGTCGGTTTTTATTGTTGGAGCATATTTTGATCAAATAAAACCAGAAAATCATAATAATTTTTTGAGAAGATTTGTTGATGAAGCAATTTTATTAATAAATAATGGACTTGTACATAATGAAATACGTGTAGCCATCAATTTACATGATTTAATTTGATGCTCCTGCCAAGGCATTTGTTCTAGCTGTAAAAAATCATACTGGGTATAATAGCTGTACGCAATGCACAATTAGAGGCGATTACATAAATGGAAGCGTATGTTTTCTAGCAACAAATTTAAACAATGCTTTAAGAACTGATCAAGATTTTGAAAGTAATAAGTACGATGATTATCAAACCGGAGATACGATTTTAAAGCAAATTCCGAATTTTGGGTTAGTGTCAAGCGTACCGCTTGACTATATGCATCTTGTATGTTTGGGCGTTGTGAAAAAATTAATATTACTTTGGATAAAAGGTCCTCGTTCCATACGATTATCTCAACAATTACTTAATCAGATTTCAGGAGCTTTATTAAACTTACAAATCAGTGTACCTAATGATTTCGTTCGACGTCCAAGATCATTAAAAGATGTAAAGTTGTGGAAAGCCACGGAATTTCGGCAGTTCCTTCTTTATACGGGCCCAGTTGTATTAAAAGACGTGGTATCCAAAGACTTACGTAAACTTTATAACTTTACATATTGCTATTACAATTCTTGCAAGTCCCGTTCTTTCAAAGGATAATGTTATCTGGGCCCAAAAGTTATTAGAGTATTTTCTAACATGTTTTAAAAAAATTTATGGAGCTGAATATATGTCTCACAATTTACACAATTTATTACACATTTGTTCAAATGTACAAAAATACGGGCCTGTTGATAAATTTAGTGCTTTCAGATTCGAAAATTACATGTTACACATAAAAAAATTAATTCGAAAGAATGAAAAGCCTCTTCAACAATTGTCAAGAAGGTATGCTAAAATTAAAAACGTCAATTTGCCTATTAAGAAACTTCAAAATAATCATCAAATGTATTTTGAGAAACCCCACAAGAATGGACCTCTTATTACTGGATATAACTTTCACTCTCAATATAAAGTATTGCACAATAGTTCATATTCGATTCATGCTAACAGTAGAAATAACAATTGTATTCTATTTGAAAATGGAATTATAGTATCTGTTCTAAATTTAGTCCAATGTGAAGATAACAAAAAATATATAATTGGAAAAAAACTAAAAGTAGTAAAAAATTTATATTCAGACTCTATATATCCTTGTGCATCAGAAGTATTGGGTATACAAATTATGAGTGAAAACACTCCTATAAATATATGGCTTTGTGAAAAAATTCAGAGTAAAATGTGGAAAATGCCTTATTAATTATATTAAGGGGATGCTGGAATCATCGACGAACTCATGCGCGATTTTGAGCGCCACCTTAAAACAACTAAAAAAAATGTTACCGACGCAAGCGGCATGAGAGTGAGCGAGATAGCAATAGGAGCGAGCGTGACAGCGATAGGAGCGAGCGAGACAGCAATAGGAGCGAGGAAGACAATAATAGGAGCGAACGAGACAGTAATAGGAGCGAGCGAGAGGGGAATAGCAGCGTGCAAGGAAAGGCTCGATCCTCGAGTTTTCTCTTCCAACTGCTATGCCCCTCTCGCTCGCTCCTATTATTGTCTCGTTCGCTCCAATTACTGTCTCGCTCGCTTCTATTATTCTCTTTCGCTCGCTCGCCGAGATACATTTCTTGTGTGATGATAATATACATATATTATATATTATATATATAGTATATATATATATATATATATATATATATATATATATATATACACAGTGTGTCCCAAAAGTTCGGCAACGGTCAAATATATCGTAAAATATGAATTTTCTTGAAAAATGTTTCAAACAAAAGTTGTAGGGTTCGGAGGAGGACATAAGATGGTACCATTAGTTTGATCTTGAAGAGTCACATGAAGGTTACGTGAAGGTCATTTTAAATTTCTTAAATGGAACATCATATATATTTTTATATATTCTTATAGCTTATCTTGAGAGCTTTCCAAAACACTATAAATAAACATTTTTTCCTCAAATATTTTTAGAGTTATGAGGCTCGAAATCATTTTTTAATTTTACATAAACCATAAAATATCTAATAAAATATTCATTTTTCGATTATCTTACCTTAATGCTTTTATGTACAAAATAATGAGAGGAATCAATTGGTGTAAAGAAAACATACAGTTGCTTTTAAAAAAAGATATGGAATTGTTAATTGCAAATTACATATTTTTTCTTTCAAACAATTATGTGTTTTCTTTACACCAATTGATTCCTCTCATTATTTTGTACATAAAAGCATTAAGGTAAGATAATCGAAAAATGAATATTTTACTAGATATTTTACGGTTTATGTAAAATTAAGAAATGATTTTGAGCCTTATAACTCGAAAAGTACTTGATGAAAAAATGTTTATTTATAGTGTTTTGGAAAGCTCTCAAGATAAGCTACAAGAATATACAAAAATATATAGGGTGTTCCATTTAAGAAATTTAAAATGACCTTCACGTAACCTTCATGTGACTCTTCAAGGTCAAATCAATGGCACCATCTTATGTCTCCCTAAAAACCATACAACTTTTGTCTGAAACATTTTTTCGTAGTGTGCTTATTTTTCGAGTTATTTGGCTGCCTAAGTTAAAATGGGTCACCCTGTATACATATATTATACCGGGTGTTTCAGACCACCCGTACACCCCATTTTAAAGCAAAGGAAGTGGTTATTTTGAAAAATGTTTCAGACAAAAGTTGTTGAAGATAAAGTAATGCATTACATGGGTAAATTTGATTGACCTTGGGTGGCGTCGTGAAGGTCATGTCAAGGTCGACTTGAATTTTTTAAATGGGAACCCCTATTTTTCATTGCATATTCTTGTAGCTTATCTCGAGAGCTTTCCAAAACACTATAATTAAGTACCTTTTTATTAAGTACTTTTTGAGTTATAAGGCTTGAAATAATTTCTTAATTTTACATAAACCATAAAATATCTAGTAAACCATTCATTTTTCGATTATCTTACCTTCATACTTTTATGTACAAAATAATGAGAGGAATCAATTGGTGTAAAGAAAACACATAGTTGTTTCTAAGAAAAAATATGTAATTTGCAATTAACAATTCCATATTTTTTCTTAGAAACAACTATGTGTTTTCTTTACACCAATTGATTCCTCTCATTATTTTGTACATAAAAGTATGAAAGTAAGATAATCGAAAAATGAATGGTTTACTAGATATTTTATGGTTTATATAAAATTAAGAAATTATTTCAAGCCTTATAACTCAAAAAGTACTTAATAAAAAGGTACTTAATTATAGTGTTTTGGAAAGCTCTCGAGATAAGCTACAAGAATATGCAATGAAAAATAGGGGTTCCCATTTAAAAAATTCAAGTCGACCTTGACATGACCTTCACGACGCCACCCAAGGTCAATCAAATTTACCCATGTAATGCATTACTTTATCTTCAACAACTTTTGTCTGAAACATTTTTCAAAATAACCACTTCCTTTGCTTTAAAATGGGGTGTACGGGTGGTCTGAAACACCCGGTATATACAGGGTCTACCAAAAGTGTGGAAACCCCTAAATATCTCGGAAAATATACGTTTTACAGAAAAGTGTTTCCAACAAAAGTTGTAGGGTTTAAGAAGATCTATATACTGATTCTATCAGTTTGACCTTGGATGGCGTCGTCAAGGTCAGGTCAAGGTCACATTGACTTTTTTAAATGACACCCCCTACATTTGATTGCATATTCTTATAGCTTAATTCAAGAGCTTTCCAAAACACTATAATAATGTTCATTTTTATTAAGTACTTTGCGAGTTATGAGGGTTGAATGATAGAGTAGCGCCGGTATTAACATTATCCAAGGTGTACTACATGGAGGTTACTCGCTCGGATTTGCATCTGTTGTGTGTGTGATCCAGCTAACTAAGGCATGATCGATTCCTCAACATATCCTCATATTTCGCTGAAGTCAAATTGCCAAAAAATTGCTCCATAAAACGTGTATGAAACGTCTCGTTAGTTCCTTCATTTACCGCTATGTGACGCACTACATGCAGTCTAACTCGCATTTAAAATTCAACTAAGAATGTATAAAGCTATCAAAGAACGAGCACCTTCTAACTTCAGCTTTGAGCAAGCAGAAATTAATTGTTATCGTCCAAATACAACGAACGATTAATTAAAATTAAACGTTTTAAAAATGGCTGGCGACTTGTCGGAACGTGAAAGAATCACTATCCTCATGATGCGTGGATGGGGTGATAACGAAAGATCGTTCTCTGATGTCGTTCGATTATTTAATGACACGTATCCGAACCGTCGAATTAATAAGTCCACTGTGTTAAAAACAATAGAACGTTTTAGACAAACTGGTAGCGTAAGAAATCGCTCTAAGTCAGGAAGACCATTGTCTGCAACCAACGAAGAAAAACAACTTGATGTTCTGCAGACATTTATTGAAGATCCCAATTCTAGTGTTCAGAGAGTCGCTCAAACTCACGATATTGCTCCCATGTCGGTTTGGAGAATTTTAAAGAAGAACAAGTTCCATCCATATAAATTGCAATACGTTCAAGAATTGCAAAACGGAGATGAGGAGCGTCGTATACATTTCTGTGAAAGAATGATGGCACTAATAGATGTCCGGCCCATCTTCCCTTATCAAATTGTTTTCACAGACGAGGCAACTTTTACCTTAACGGGAGAAGTTAATAATCAAAATTTTCGTTTCTGGTCAGATGAGAATCCGAATTGGGTGCGGGAAACTCACACACAACATCCACAAAAAATAAATGTATGGTGCGGAATAATAGATGGCTATTTAATAGGGCCGTTTTTTTTTGAAGAATATTTGAACGCTCAAAGGTATGAGAGATTACTTGTTGATCAAATAATTCCAGCCATACAGAATACTTTTCCAAATAATTTCCAAGAAATATGGTTTCAGCATGATGGAGCTCCTGCTCATTTTGGTGCAGGACCACGTCGTATTTTAAATGAGACTTTTCCGCTACGGTGGATAGGAAGAAGGAACGGAAATGAGGGAGGAGAGGATTGGCCACCTCGGTCACCAGATCTAACTCCTCTTGATTATTATCTATGGGGATATCTGAAGAGTAAGGTTTACAGAACAAAACCTAAAACCATTCACGAATTGATACAGCGAATAAGGGATGAAATGGCTTTGATACCTTTTGAAACGAATCGTAAAGTCATTTCTACATTCTACCAAAGATTAGCATATTGTCAGGAAGTAAATGGCAGCCACTTTCAGCATTTACTTTAACACATTGAAACACATTTGCAATCGTTTGGTGCAACCTAACCTGATCTCTGTATACACGCACCGCACGCACGCACACGCACACATTTCGAACAATTATTATGATAAATGAGCATCCACAAATTTATTTACTGTTTACTATGTCGATTGCTTTCCAGGTCTTTAAATGCTCGATTGTAATTTGGTTGGGTCTTTGCTTTTGCTGACTGGATCCACGACCGATCTTGCCTTAGTTAGCTGGATCACACACACAACAGATGCAAATCCGAGCGAGTAACCTCCATGTAGTACACCTTGGATAATGTTAATACCGGCGCTACTCTATCATTCAACCCTCATAACTCGCAAAGTACTTAATAAAAATGAACATTATTATAGTGTTTTGGAAAGCTCTTGAATTAAGCTATAAGAATATGCAATCAAATGTAGGGGGTGTCATTTAAAAAAGTCAATGTGACCTTGACCTGACCTTGACGACGCCATCCAAGGTCAAACTGATAGAATCAGTATATAGATCTTCTTAAACCCTACAACTTTTGTTGGAAACACTTTTCTGTAAAACGTATATTTTCCGAGATATTTAGGGGTTTCCACACTTTTGGTAGACCCTGTATAAATAAAATAAAATTTACTAAAATATATGGTAAAATTATCTTTTAATTTTCTTACTTTCATATGCATTTATTTATTATTTTTTGTTTTTTTAGTTTAATATTTTTCGATTTTTATAATAAAAATTATATAAAGTTATACGTAAAACTTCATAATATATGTCAGTTTTACAGTCTTCATTTCGAAATCTTAATCTTCCCGGCAAAATTATTTTTTTAATAATTTAAAAAAATTATTTTAAAAATAAATTTATGATAAAATTTAAATTTCATTTTTCTTTAATATATAATATTGTTCATTTGATACATAATCATTGATTATTTTATTAGACGTATAGTGAAATAATCGGTTATGTCTCTATAATTGGTTTTTTTTTAGATTTTATTTTAATTCTTTTTTCTTTTTCTTATTATCTTTTCTAAGAAATAAATTGAATATTTAAATAAATTAATTTAAGAAAATTATTAATGTCTTTATAATATTTTTACATTGCATTTAGTGACATTTTTATGCATAATAATTTCAATAATATAGAGATTATAACTTAAATAAAATATAGATTTAACAAATCATAACCTTTTTAACAGATTTAGAAACAGTTTTTCTATTTTATTAAAAGAATATATTATTTTCAATTTATCAAATATATTTTAGAGTATATTGTCTAGTTGTCTGAAATATTTTTACAATCCTTTCCTGAAATATTTTCAAATCCTTTTTATATTTATGTTTTCTAGTTTAACTTTTCTTTAAATTTCATTTTAAATTTGTTATTTGTAAAAAATACAATTTTTATATTTATTTTTTATAACTGTGAAATTAATTTTCAATTTTAAAAATTATTATACATTATTCGTATTTTTCGAAAAACTAAATTCAAATAAAATCATGAATAATTTAAAAATAAGAAACTATATAAATAAATAATATATAATAAAATATATAATAAAATATAATATAATAAAATATACTATAATAAAATATAATATATAATATATAATAAAATTCTCTTCTAATTTTCTTTTCATAGACATGTATTTAATATTTTTTCTGTTTTAGTTTAATATTTTTCGATTTTTCTAAAAATTTTTTATAATTATTTTTTATAATTAATATAATATTATATGTAAAAACTAATATTATGTATCATTTTTGTAGTTTTAATGTCAAAATCGACCTTTGCAAAGTTTGAAATTATTAATTAAAAATTAAAAATTATATTAAAAATTAATTTTCTGAGAAAATTTATATTACACTTTCCATAAAATATAATATTGTTTATATGATATATAATCATTGTTTATTTTTATTAAATGCATTATAATTAAATAATCTGTTCTATTGATTCTTTTTTAAAATTTTATTTCTTTTTTCTTATTTTTTCTTATTTTTTCTAATAACTCAATTGTCTATTTAAATTAATTAACTTAAAATTAATTTAAAATTTAAATTTATTACGTTCTTGATCTTGACATTCGAAATAAAATCATTAATGTCTTTATAATATTCTTGCAATGCATTTACTGACATTTTTACACATAATAATTTATGTATAATTAATATTATATGTCAGTTTCGAAGTCTAATTTCGAAGTCAAATTTTTCAAAGTTTAGAAGTCTTAATTGTTAGAAATTATTTTAAAAATAAATTTATCACAAAATTTAAACTTCATTTTTTTCAAAATATAATATTGTTTATTTAATACATAATTCTTAATTATTTTTATTAAATGCATTATAGTGAAATAATCGGATATGTCGATGGAATCGATTCATCGCGTTACGTAGGTAATAATAATCAATATAAAATATTTAAATTTTATATAAATAACGGAAGTGGACGACGTGTACAAATTATGGCATGGAATGACGACATTGAAAATGTAGAACATCTAATAAGCACTAATTGCGTAAGTGCCATTATTTATAAATATATCATTTATTAATAATATACTAAACATAATTTATTAATATTAACTAAAATATATTATATTACATTCATTTATAAGATATGTACATATTGTAATTGATGTGTTCATATATATGAGTATATGCACAATTTATATATGTGTACATGAATTAAAAAAAATTTACTCTTATTATTTTCCTAATTTTATTAATTTTATTAGTATTTTTTATTATTAATTCATTATTTTATTTTATTATTTTTTCTATTTTCTATTTCTGATTATTTTATTATGTTATTTATTTTATTTTTTTCTAATATCTTATATTTTATTTTATTTTCATATTTTCTTTTGTAACATATAATGTATAAATTATATTTGCTATTACAAATGCAATATGCAATAATATCACAAGGTTATATTGAAACAAATGAGACATCTTTTAAAAATTTAACCGTCAATAATCAAAGTCAAATTTCTTTATCAAAATATATCTCTTTTTATATTACATAACAGTAAAAACAGAATTTCAATATCTCGAATGTTTTTGAAGGAATTTAAATACGATAATTAAAATGTGATATCCTCTATGTATATAAATATCCTCTTATGTTAATATAAATATAAATATAAATCTAACAAATAAATATGCCAAATAAATATATATAATTATTATTTTATTAAAAAAATATATAATTTTAATAGATAATACATCTAGATGGTGTGCAAGCAAGAGCACCAAAAATTGCTGCTTTCAATAATGGTAATGTACCGTTTGAACTGCATATAAAAAGCAACAGCATAATTTCTACCTTAGGGAGATATGAGCCTATAAACACATCAAATATTAATCCGGAATATATTGATTTGATTGAAATTTTAAATATCCCACAAAAAACTATAAGTAAGTTCTATAATTTCCTATATAACAAAATTATTATATTATTTACATTTACAGGTAGCAAGATGATGTTTAAAATGTCTTAATTGCTATTAAAATATTATTAAGATATTATTCGACATCTTTCTGTTGCCTGGGTTATTATTTATACATTTTTACAATATGATAATTTTACATTACTATTAAATAATAATAAAAATTAAATAATAATAAAAACATAATAAAATTATTATAATAATTGATTACTATATACTTTTCTCATTTAATATTATATAATTTTACATTATTATTTTACATTACTATTTTAACAATAATAAATATTATATAAGATACATCTTACATAAGGCAATCACTATTTGCTTGATATCTTGGAATCTATGTTATCGATTTTAAAGTTTAGGTTTTAAATTGTATGGAATCTGAAGAGTTTTTCAAATTTGAGTGGAATCTTTTGAAAATTAGAAAATGTTATCAAACGTTATAAATAATTTGTTAATTCTAATAAATAAATGTTTACAAATTTATGATGGATACTTTGATCATTTATTAAATTAAATAAATCATAGAAGAGTCTTGTAATTTGACTTTCGTGTGATTATTCACAACTTTTTCATATATAGCTAAGTCACAACTTTTTCATATATAGCAAGTCGAAATTCTCATTTAAAATTTTAAAATTATTATACTCTCTACTCTATCTATGCAATCAAGATTTGGAAACTAACTTCAAATTGAAAAGCTGTTCAAATTTGAAAGGCTTTCAAATCTATATAATTCAAGATCTAAGTTTTTAAAATCTGTAAATCATGATAAATCGGTTTACGTGGTTGTTCGTGAAATGATATAAGACTATTTAGTTCAGTTCAGCGAGATCTACTTATGATTTTTCTTTGGCACAATAGACATTGATAGCTGAAACACCCTGTATATGTATATATATGTATATATATATATATATATATTTATGTAGGGAGGCAGTTTTCGGGACGATTTCTGTCACGAATCGGTAGTTTTGAGGTCTTTTGGCACTTTTCAGGTCGGTCCTGAAAGCTATATATGTTGATCGGCAGTTTTGGGGACTGTCCTTGAAACTACCGTTAAGTAAATTTTTTATATAAAGTCCTTAAAACCACCGTAACATATATAATTTTTATACTATAAATGTAATAATTGTTATTATTTACAAGGTAAGCTTTATATAAGTTATATATATTTATGAACAGTTTAATTACAATACTAACTACTTAGAAAATCATATATAAAGTAAATATACAGTCTCTTAATACATAACATTGATCAAGTCCTTATAACTACCGTTACAATATATATAATATATAAATAAATGGTTAAGGTAAAATTACAATTTTGGTTTACATTTTTTCGAAGGAAAATGATTAAGAATGCTCCAAATTGGGATTAATATAGGACATGTAATTATTCCTATGTTAGAAATTAAATGATCTGAAAACTGCCATTCTGCTACTATATATAATTCTGAAAACTGTCATTCCGCTATTATATATAGACCCGAAAATTCCCATTTGTGCAAGTTCAATACTATCGATCTTCTACACGTGATTTAATTAAATGCCACTGATTATGAGCTTATATTACATGTTTTGCTTTATATATGATTATTAATATGTCGCACTATCAGTTTAATATTAGTGACAACTTTAGCTTTAAATATCAGTTTTTAGCAATCTGTGGAACGAAATCGGTTATTTAAATGAAAAAGAAGGATTTACTGAAGGATTTACTGAAGGAAACTGAATTTAAATTCAGAACTTGAGAATAACAAATCACTATTTGTCTAAAATGGTCAGATCTCTGTCAAAGTGATCATTTAAGAAATATTAATAATTTTGGTTTTTTCTTGTCGAAAACTAAACGATCTGAAAAGTGCCATTCCGTTACTATATAGACCTGAAAACTGCCATTCCGTTACTATATATAGACCTGAAAACTGCCATTCCGTTACTATATATAGACCTGGAAACTGCTTGTATGAAAAACTTTAATAATATTGAGATGGTGTAATATACATATAAAAGTAATAAATATTTTTAAACAACATAATAATTTAGTATCGAGCACTAAGAGCCCATAAACGCGGTTGGCAATGCGTAAATTTTTACGAACATTAATTGTTGGCGAAAAATTTTATAAGACATATGCACATATGCCAGGTTATAACCTGGCATATGTGCATATGTCTTATAAAATTTTTCGCCAACAATTAATGTTCGTAAAAATTTACGCATTGCCAACCGCGTTTATGGGCTCTTAGTGCTCGATACTAAATTATTATGTTGTTTAAAATACATAGAGCCGAATTATATACCAATTTATTTAAATATTTTTAAAATTTAATTATGTATCTCCTTGGTGCATCAGTTTTTTACAGCGAATTCTATATTATACTGGAATGTTCATTTTTAAATAGAAAAATATAAACTAAGAGAGAGAAAAAAAACTATTTCTATCTTTCTCTAACACAGCGTAAGCGTATTATATATAGCATGTTATATATAACTAATTAAAAATAAGATAGAATAAAAAAGAAAACTTGCTACTATCTCTTCTATTTTCGTGTCCGGTTTTTCATAATGCACTGATGCCAACATAATATAAGGTTTATTGATTTTTTGTTATACATTAATTTTATTATTTTATGCACTTTTATAGAATTTTTACTTGTTTTAGTATTTACATTTTTATTTATTTATTTTTTTTTGACAATAGAAAATACAAAGAAATATTTAAAACTTGATTTAAAATCCCATAAAGAACATGAATCTTACAGATTTGAAAATATTTTAGAGATTTTAAAATTTTATACAATAAATTTAATAAAAATATTAATAAAGTAACATATTACATCTTATTACATGTCACAATAAAAAAATAATCATTTAATGATAATTATATTTTTCATAAAAGTTATTATTATTGATAGAATTTTATTTTTTTCAGGAAATATAAAAGAAATATCATTTTACTTTTTTTCAGGATATATTATAGAGATGTCAAAAATGTTTTATATTAATACTTTATGTCAAACCAAGTTTATTTATCACATACATTACATATTTTTTCTGAATCAATCAATTATATGTAATACTTTGCACAATCTTATTGCATATCATATTATCATAGTCTTATATATATCACAAAAAAAATCTTTTTTAAATTTTACAGTTTGTTTCGCAGAACAGTTAATTCATAGATCTGACAGAAAAAAATTATATTGTATTTAATATAATAAAAAATAAAATTTTAAAAAAGTAAATCTTATCCGGTATACATATTTTTTCTGGATCTATTAACTACAATATATTTTGCAATCTTATACAAATCTATTACAAGAAAAAAAATCTCTTCTATTATAAACTTCTTTGCAATTTCACAAATACTGCAAAGAATTATTTTCTTAAAAAATAATTATTGCTCAAGATATTAATATAAAAAGAATAGAAATTTATAACTTGACATAAAATTTGTAAATAAATGTATTTAAATTCTATTATCTTTTTCTAATTGATAATTGTTTTTTAACTCAAAATTATAAGAACAATGATTTCCGTTATTCTCTAAAACTGGATTTGGATATAAAATTCAGTTTCCATAAATTCTTTTTGTTCAAACAACCGATTTCGTTACACAGATTGCCAACCACTGATATTCAAAGTTAAAGTGGATCATGTTAAATTAAAAATGCGTCATGCTGATAATACACTATAGAGCAAAACATTTAAAAAGGACTCCATAAGACACTTAAATCATGTGTAGAAGATCAAAAGTATAAAAGTTCTTGCTCAAGTGGCAGTTTTCGGGTTTATATATAGTAGCGAAATGGCAGTTTTCGGGTCCATATGTTGTAGCGAAATGGCAGCTTTCGGGTCCATATGTTGCAGCGAAATGGCAATTTTCGGATCGTTAATTTTCGACAAGAAAATACTAAAATTATTAATACTTCTTAAATGATGAGATTTGATCATTTAGAACGAACAATGATTTCCGTTATTCTCTAAAACTGGATTTGGATATAAAATTCAGTTTCAATAAATTCTTTTTCTTCAAACAACCGATTTCGTTACATAGATTGCCAACCACTGATATTCAAAGTTAAAGTGGATCATGTTAAATTAAAAATGCGTCATGCTGATAATACACTATAGAGCAAAACATTTAAAAAGGACTCCATAAGACACTTAAATCATGTGTAGAAGATCAAAAGTATAAAAGTTCTTGCTCAAGTGGCAGTTTTCGGGTTTATATATAGTAGCGAAATGGCAGTTTTCGGGTCCATATGTTGTAGCGAAATGGCAGCTTTCGGGTCCATATGTTGCAGCGAAATGGCAATTTTCGGATCGTTAATTTTCGACAAGAAAATACTAAAATTATTAATACTTCTTAAATGATGAGATTTGATCATTTAGGACGAACAATGATTTCCGTTATTCTCTAAAACTGGATTTGGATATAAAATTCAGTTTCCATAAATTCTTTTTGTTCAAACAACCGATTTCGTTACCCAGATTGCCAACCACTGATATTCAAAGTTAAAGTGGATCATGTTAAATTAAAAATGCGTCATGTTGATATACAGTATAGAGCAAAACATTTAAAGAAGACTCCATAAGACACGTAAATCATGTGTAGAAGATCGAAAGTATAAAAGTTCTTGCTCAAGTGGCAGTTTTCGGGTTTATATGTAGTAGCGGAATGGCAGTTTTCGGGTCCATATTTTGTAGCGAAATGGCAGCTTTCAGGTCCATATGTTCTAGCGAAATGGCAATTTTCGGATCGTTAATTTTCGATAGGAAAAGATTAAAATTATTAATGCTTCTTAAATGATGAGATTTGATCATTTAGGACGAATAATGATTTCCGTTATTTTCTAAAACTGGATTTGGATATAAAATTCAGTTTCAATAAATTCTTTTTCTCCAAACAACCGATTTCGTTACACAGATTGCCAAAAACTGATGTTCAAAGTTAAAGTCGTGGATCATGTCTAACTCATAGTGCGACATGTCGATAATTAAATTTAATGCAAAATATTTAAAAAGAACTCCATGAGATATTTAAATTATGTGTAGAAGATCGAAAGTATAAAAGTTCTTGCTCAAATGGCAGTTTTCGGGTCCATATGTAATGGCGAAATGGCAGTTTTCGGGTCCATATGTAGTATCGAAATAGCAGTTTTCAAATCTATACATATTTAGTAGCGAATTGGCAGTTTTCAGATCTATACACATTTAGTAGCAAATTGGCAGTATTCATGTCTACATATAATGGGATGCAGTTTTCAGGTCTGTATGTAGCAGCAAAATGGCAGTTTTTAGGTCTATTTATAGCAGTGGAATGGTAATTTTCAGATTATTTTGTTCAATATTGGAAAATGTTTAAAGTAAGATAAACCAAAACTGTAATTTTCCTTTAATCATTTATTTTTCTGTATTCAAACGGCAGTTGTTAAAGTCATCGAAATTTTGAGTAAAATGTTATATTAGGTATTATATTATAAGACCTGAAAACTACCCTAACGTACAATTTATTTTTAACAAAATGGTACATTATTGGTACCATTTCCCAGACTTGCAACTTTAATACGAAATTTTTACTTAATATTGCATTTTAGTAATTTATTACATTATCAATTAATGTAATTTGTTATATTCAATTGCAAAAAAACTCAATAAAATAAAATTATTTGCTTTTTTTATTGAAAAAATGGACGGTCTGAAAACTGCCTTTTCTCTAAAGAATAATTCGGTAAAATGGCAGATTTAAGGACTTATGAAAAAATCATATATAATTTATTAATTTTTTTATTTTACTATACAAAATTGATCAAAATCTACTAATTAGTATCAAATATATAGAATATAATCGTTAAATAAAAAGATACTTGCTGTTTTAATTAAAAATATAACTGACCTGATAACTGCCAATCCATACATATTTCAAAATATTTCGAAAAATATTGATTTATATCAACAAAAAAGTCTTCCAAACATAATTTACTTCATTATTATACACAAAAATCACGTTTTTAAAACACGTCTGAAACCTGCCTTTCTACATAAATATATATATATATATATATATACATATATATATATATATATATATACAGGGTGAGGCATCTAAAACAGGCCACCTGTAATAACTCCGTTGGTAAGCCGGAATACAAAAAAATTGTTCAGACAAAGTTGTATGGTTTCAAGGGGACATAAGATGGTGTCATTAGTTTAATCTTGAAGAGCCACCCGAAGGTCACGTGAAGATCAGCTCCAACTTTTTAAATGGGACACCTTATATGCTTTTGCATATTCTTGTAGCTCATCTCAAGAGCTTTCCAAAACACTATAATTAAGTTAGTTTTCATTAAGTACTTTCCAAGTTATGAGGCTTGAAATCATTTTTTAATTTTACATAAACCGTAAAAATTATCTTGTAAAATATCATTTTTCGATTATCTTACCTTGATACTTTTATGTAACAAAATAATGAGAGAAATCAATTGGTGTAAAGAAAACACATAGTTGTTTCTAAGAAAAAATATGGAATTTGCAATTAACAATTCCATATTTTTTGTTAAAAACAACTGTATGTTTTCTTTACACGCGAATTGATTCCTCTCATTATTTTGATACATAAAAGTATTAAGGTAAATAATCGAAAAATGAATATTTTATAAGATATTTTACGGTTTATGTAAAATTAAAAATGATTTCAAGCCTCATAACTTGGAAAGTACTCAATGAAAACTAACATAATTGTAGTGTTTTGGAAAGCTCTTGAGATGAGCTACAAGAATATGCAAAAGCATATAGGTGTCCCATTTAAAAAGTTGGAGCTGACCTTCACGTGACCTACGGCTGGGGCTCTTCAAGATTAAACTAATGACACCATCATATGTCCCCCTTGAAACATACAACTTTTGTCTGAACAATTTTTTTTGTATTCGGCTTACCAACGGAGTTATTCAGGTGGCCTGTTTTTAGATGCCTCACCCTGTATATTGTATATATATATGTATATATATACAAGGCAATATTATACATATCAATATCATTATATAATATATATATATATATATATTATATATATATATATGTAATATATGTATAATATTTCTAATATTAATTTGATAATTTTATACTTTATCTTACAGTATTGAAAGCATATATAAATCTAATTTCGCTTGAAATGTATAATAATAATTAAATAAAATTATTGGATACGGCTCATTAACTGATGGAACATATAAAATAGAAGTACACTTATAAATTTTACAACGTAGATAATATTCGATTTAAATATATACATAAGAAGAGAAAAGTGGAAAATTNTGGTTTTTAACCCCTCACGACCGAATAATATTTTTTTTCATTGACTGGTCGATATACTGCTCCCAGTGTAACCTGCAAATCATAAAACCAAAAATAATAGCTACGCATTAAAATAATATCGCGTAAAAATTTAATGCACGATACTAATTAATCGAAATTACAAAATCAAAATGCGTATAATATATCAAACGAACTCTCTCCTCTAAAATAATATTAACTAAAATCAAAATTACTAGTATCTGACTTAATATCGTCAAAGGACAAACCTAACCTATACAAGAAAATAATAAATGTTAAAAATATTTCACAATAATAAATTTAAGTGCCACTGAATAACTACAAGAAATAAATATATATTAATTCCCAACTAACAATGAATATTTAATAAATGATCCTATGAAACTTATAAAGACAAACTATAAGAATGTATAGACTAAAGCGTAAGATAATAAGAAAATACTTAACAATTGATAAAACTAATAAATTATATGAGACACCAATAATTCACTATGATTTAAAATTTGCAAATTGTGCTATAAATAATAATAATAATACTAATACAATAATAAATAATATATAGATAGTCATTCGCATAAAGCATTTTAATAAATAATTCGTTATGCATCAACATTTTAGATCTCAGATTGCTTGTCCTTCTTGTTAGATTCAACCTAACACCTGAAAACAAATAAAAATGAATATATTTTTAGACCATGAAATTAATAAAATATTAATGATAAAAAATTTCAGAAAAAATTTTGAATAATAAAATCTAGCGTCAATTCTACAAAATAATCCAAATAAATTATACATATATATATATATATATATATATGTATATATTAATATATATATCACTCTTATATAACCAATAATAAATGAATAATAAAACCTTAACAAATAAAACATTCACTTATAATAAGCTAATAACGAAATTTAACCAAATACCCATGGCCCATGACACGAATAATAATTTAAATCGATCTTACTTGAAAATCATATAAGGATACCTTATATGACAAAGTCACGTGATCCCCCCCTGAATGCCTGAAAAAGTAATATAAAATAATATTTGGTCATAAGAATAATAAATTCTAGCAGGAAACTGCCAATATTTTTATAAAAATTGCAAAGCAATTAAGTACAACAAAAATGGATAGCATCTATATGCTTAAGGCATATACACATGAGCCAATGGAAAGAAAGAAAAACCAACTAGCATAAATGAACCAAAATAACATAACAATTTAGATTAAAATAATTTAAAAACCAGAATAAGGCCAATGAACACCATCAAAAATCAACCATGAACATTTACAATCATGCTCTTCTATATATAAATGCATGTACCAAGCCTTATAAAACATTGACACTTCATAATAAAAAATTTTCATTTATAATAATCCCCCCTTTTTCAAGTACTTTAATAACAAAAATTCACAGTATCAAACCTTATAAATATATTATGTCAGAATTTACTTACCAGTAAGTTTTCATATGACGGAAATATATGGACACCCTATATTCGTGTTCCTACTCACCGGGTACCCCCCTGGCAAAAGTATCACCTGAATTAATAAAATAATAATATTAATAATATTAAGGATGGGACACCTATAGCTACTATGAATATAAAATATATATACACAATTGCAAAATGCACGAACATTTACATATGAGCACTCTTATATATATATATTATATATATATATATATATATATATATATATATTTATGTAGGGAGGCAGTTTTCGGGACGATTTCTGTCACGAATCGGTAGTTTTGAGGTCTTTTGGCACTTTTCAGGTCGGTCCTGAAAGCTATATATGTTGATCGGCAGTTTTGGGGACTGTCCTTAAAACTACCGTTAAGTCAGTTTTTTATATAAAGTCCTTAAAACCACCGTAACATACAAAATTTTTATATTATAAATGTAATAATTGTTATTATTTACAAGGTAAGCTTTATATAAGTTATATATATTTATGAACAGTTTAATTACAATACTAACTACTTAGAAAATCATATATAAAGTAAATATACAGTCTCTTAATACATAACATTGATCAAGTCCTTATAACTACCGTTACAATATATATAATATATAAATAAATGGTTAAGGTAAAATTACAATTTTGGTTTACATTTTTTCGAAGGAAAATGATTAAGAATGCTCCAAATTGGGATTAATATAGGACATGTAATTATTCCTATGTTAGAAATTAAATGATCTGAAAACTGCCATTCTGCTATTATATATAATTCTGAAAACTACCATTCCGCTATTATATATAGACCCGAAAATTGCCATTTGTGCAAGTTCAATACTATCGATCTTCTACACGTGATTTAATTAAATGCCACTGATTATGAGCTTATATTACATGTTTTGCTTTATATATGATTATTAATATGACGCACTATCAGTTTAATATTAGTGACAACTTTAGCTTTAAATATCAGTTTTTAGCAATCTGTAGAACGAAATCGGTTATTTAAATGAAGAAGAAGGATTTACTGAAGGATTTACTGAAGGAAACTGAATTTAAATTCAGAACTTGAGAATAACAAATCACTATTTGTCTAAAATGGTCAGATCTCTGTCAAAGTGATCATTTAAGAAATATTAATAATTTTGGTTTTTTCTTGTCGAAAACTAAACGATCTGAAAAGTGCCATTCCGTTACTATATAGACCTGAAAACTGCCATTCCGTTACTATATATAGACCTGAAAACTGCCATTCCGTTACTATATATAGACCTGGAAACTGCTATTTGTATGAAAAACTTTAATAATATTGAGATGGTGTAATATACATATAAAAGTAATAAATATTTTTAAAATTTAATTATGTATCTCCTTGGTGCATCAGTTTTTTACAGCAAATTCTATATTATACTGGAATGTTCATTTTTAAATAGAAAAATATAAACTAAGAGAGAGAAAAAAAACTATTTATATCTTTCTCTAACACAGCGTAAGCGTATTATATATAGCATGTTATATATAACTAATTAAAAATAAGATAGAATAAAGAAGAAAACTTGCTACTATCTCTTCTATTTTCGTGTCCGGTTTTTCACAATGCACTGATGCCAGCATAATATAAGGTTTATTGATTTTTTGTTATACATTAATTTTATTATTTTATGCACTTTTATAGAATTTACTTGTTTTAGTATTTATATTTTTATTTATTTATTTTTTTTGACAATAGAAAATACAAAGAAATATATAAAACTTGATTTAAAATCCCATGAAGGACATGAATCTTACAGATTTGAAAATATTTTAGAGATTTTAAAATTTTATACAATAAATTTAATAAAAATATTAATAAAGTAACATATTACATCTTATTACATGTCACAATAAAAAAATAATCATTTAATGATAATTATATTTTTCATAAAAGTTATTATTATTGATAGAATTTTATTTTTTCAGGAAATATAAAAGAAATATCATTTTACTTTTTTTCAGGATATATTACAGAGATGTTGTAAAAAATGTTTTATATTAATACTTTATGTCAAACCAAATTTATTTATCACATACATTACATATTTTTTCTGAATCAATCAATTATATGTAATACTTTGCACAGTCTTATTGCATATCATATTATCATAGTCTTATATATATCACAAAAAAATCTTTTTTAAATTTTACAGTTTGTTTCGCAGAACAGTAAATTCGTAGATCTGACAGAAAAAATTATATTGTATTTAATATAATAAAAAATAAAATTTTAAAAAAGTAAATCTTATCCGGTATAAATATTTTTTCTGGATCTATTAACTACAATATATTTTGCAATCTTATACAAATCTATTACAATAAAAAAAATCTCTTCTATTATAAAATTCTTTGCAATTTCACAAATACTGCAAAGAATTATTTTCTTAAAAAATAATTATAGCTCAAGATATTAATATAAAAAGAATAGAAACTTATAACTTGACATAAAATTTGTAAATAAATGTATTTAAATGCTATTATCTTTTTCTAATTGATAATTGTTTTTTAACTCAAAGTTATAAGAACAATGATTTCCGTTATTCTCTAAAACTGGATTTGGATATAAAATTCAGTTTCCATAAATTCTTTTTGTTCAAACAACCGATTTGTTACCCAGATTGCCAACCACTGATATTCAAAGTTAAAGTGGATCATGTTAAATTAAAAATGCGTCATCCTGATAATACACTATAGAGCAAAACATTTAAAAAGGACTCCATAAGACACTTAAATCATGTGTAGAAGATCGAAAGTATAAAAGTTCTTGCTCAAGTGGCAGTTTTCGGGTTTATATATAGTAGCGAAATGGCAGTTTTCGGGTCCATATGTTGTAGCGAAATGGCAGCTTCGGGTCCATATGTTGCAGCGAAATGGCAATTTTCGGATCGTTAATTTTCGATAAGAAAAGACTAAAATTATTAATGCTTCTTAAATGATGAGATTTGATCATTTAGGACGAACAATGATTTCCGTTATTCTCTAAAACTGGATTTGGATATAAAATTCAGTTTCCATAAATTCTTTTTGTTCAAACAACCGATTTCGTTACCCAGATTGCCAACCACTGATATTCAAAGTTAAAGTGGATCATGTTAAATTAAAAATGCGTCATGCTGATAATACACTATAGAGCAAAACATTTAAAAAGGACTCCAAAGACACTTAAATCATGTGTAGAAGATCGAAAGTATAAAAGTTCTTGCTCAAGTGGCAGTTTTCGGGTTTATATATAGTAGCGAAATGGCAGTTTTCGGGTCCATATGTTGTAGCAAATGGCAGCTTTCGGGTCATATGTTGCAGCGAAATGGCAATTTTCGGATCGCTAATTTTCGACAAGAAAAGACTAAAATTATTAATGCTTCTTAAATGATGAGATTTGATCATTTAGGACGAACAATGATTTCCGTTATTCTCTAAAACTGGATTTGGATATAAAATTCAGTTTCCATAAATTCTTTTTGTTCAAACAACCGATTTCGTTACCCAGATTGCCAACCACTGATATTCAAAGTTAAAGTGGATCATGTTAAATTAAAAATGCGTCATGCTGATAATACACTATAGAGCAAAACATTTAAAAAGGACTCCATAAGACACTTAAATCATGTGTAGAAGATCGAAAGTATAAAAATTCTTGCTCAAGTGGCAGTTTTCGGGTTTATATATAGTAGCGAAATGGCAGTTTTCGGGTCCATATGTTGTAGCGAATGGCAGTTTCGGGTCCATATGTTGCAGCGAAATGGCAATTTTCGGATCGTTAATTTTCGACAAGAAAAGACTAAAATTATTAATGCTTCTTAAATGATGAGATTTGATCATTTAGGACGAACAATGATTTCCGTTATTCTCTAAAACTGGATTTGGATATAAAATTCAGTTTCCATAAATTCTTTTTGTTCAAACAACCGATTTCGTTACCCAGATTGCCAACCACTGATATTCAAAGTTAAAGTGGATCATGTTAAATTAAAAATGCGTCATGCTGATAATACACTATAGAGCAAAACATTTAAAAAGGACTCCATAAGACACTTAAATCATGTGTAGAAGATCGAAAGTATAAAAGTTCTTGCTCAAGTGGCAGTTTTCGGGTTTATATATAGTAGCGAAATGGCAGTTTTCGGGTCCATATGTTGTAGCGAAATGGCAGCTTTCGGGTCCATATGTTGCAGCGAAATGGCAATTTTCGGATCGTTAATTTTCGACAAGAAAAGACTAAAATTATTAATGCTTCTTAAATGATGAGATTTGATCATTTAGGACGAACAATGATTTCCGTTATTCTCTAAAACTGGATTTGGATATAAAATTCAGTTTCCATAAATTCTTTTTTTCAAACAACCGATTTCGTTACACAGATTGCCAACCACTGATATTCAAAGTTAAAGTGGATCATGTTAAATTAAAAATGCTTCATGCTGATAATACACTATAGAGCAAAACATTTAAAAAGGACTCCATAAGACACTTAAATCATGTGTAGAAGATCGAAAGTATAAAAGTTCTTGCTCAAGTGGCAGTTTTCGGGTTTATATATAGTAGCGAAATGGCAGTTTTCGGGTCCATATGTTGTAGCAAAATGGCAGCTTTCGGGTCCATATGTTGCAGCGAAATGGCAATTTTCGGATCGTTAATTTTCGACAAGAAAAGACTAAAATTATTAATGCTTCTTAAATGATGAGATTTGATCATTTAGGACGAACAATGATTTCCGTTATTCTCTAAAACTGGATTTGGATATAAAATTCAGTTTCCATAAATTCTTTTTTTCAAACAACCGATTTCGTTACCCAGATTGCCAACCACTGATATTCAAAGTTAAAGTGGATCATGTTAAATTAAAAATGCGTCATGCTGATAATACACTATAGAGCAAAACATTTAAAAAGGACTCCATAAGACACTTAAATCATGTGTAGAAAATCGAAAGTATAAAAGTTCTTGCTCAAGTGGCAGTTTTCGGGTTTATATATAGTAGCAAATGGCAGTTTTCGGGTCCATATGTTGTAGCAAATGGCAGCTTTCGGGTCCATATGTTGCAGCGAAATGGCAATTTTCGGATCGTTAATTTTCGACAAGAAAAGACTAAAATTATTAATGCTTCTTAAATGATGAGATTTGATCATTTAGGACGAACAATGATTTCCGTTATTCTCTAAAACTGAATTTGGATATAAAATTCAGTTTCCATAAATTCTTTTTATTCAAACAACCGATTTCGTTACACAGATTGCCAACCACTGATATTCATAGTTAAAGTGGATCATGTTAAATTAAAAATGCGTCATGCTGATAATACACTATAGAGCAAAACATTTAAAAAGGACTCCATAAGACACTTAAATCATGTGTAGAAGATCGAAAGTATAAAAGTTCTTGCTCAAGTGGCAGTTTTCGGGTTTATATATAGTAGCGAAATGCAGTTTTCGGGTCCATATGTTGTAGAAATGGCAGCTTTCGGGTCCATATGTTGCAGCGAAATGGCAATTTTCGGATCGTTAATTTTCGACAAGAAAAGACTAAAATTATTAATGCTTCTTAAATGATGAGATTTGATCATTTAGGACGAACAATGATTTCCGTTTTCTCTAAAACTGGATTTGGATATAAAATTCAGTTTCCATAAATTCTTTTTGTTCAAACAACCGATTTCGTTACACAGATTGCCAACCACTGATATTCAAAGTTAAAGTGGATCATGTTAAATTAAAAATGCTCATGCTGATAATACACTATAGAGCAAAACATTTAAAAAGGACTCCATAAGACAATTAAATCATGTGTAGAAGATCGAAAGTATAAAAATTCTTGCTCAAGTGGCAGTTTTCGGGTTTATACATAGTAGCGAAATGGCAGTTTTCGGGTCCATATGTTGTAGCGAAATGGCAGCTTTCGGGTCCATATGTTGCAGCGAAATGGCAATTTTCGGATCGTTAATTTTCGACAAGAAAAGACTAAAATTATTAATGCTTCTTAAATGATGAGATTTGATCATATAGGACGAACAATGATTTCCGTTATTCTCTAAAACTGGATTTAGATATAAAATTCAGTTTCCATAAATTCTTTTTATTCAAACAACCGATTTCGTTACCCACATTGCCAACCACTGATATTCAAAGTTAAAGTGGATCATGTTAAATTAAAAATGCGTCATGCTGATAATACACTATAGAGCAAAACATTTAAAAAGGACTCCATAAGACACTTAAATCATGTGTGGAAGATCGAAAGTATAAAAATTCTTGCTCAAGTGGCAGTTTTCGGGTTTATATATAGTAGCGAAATGACAGTTTTCGGGTCCATATGTTGTAGCGAAATGGCAGCTTTCGGGACCATATGTTGCAGCGAAATGGCAATTTTCGGATCGTTAATTTTCGACAAGAAAAGACTAAAATTATTAATACTTCTTAAATGATGAGATTTGATCATATAGGACGAACAATGATTTCCGTTATTCTCTAAAACTGGATTTAGATATAAAATTCAGTTTCCATAAATTCTTTTTGTTCAAACAACCGATTTCGTTACACAGATTGCCAACCACTGATATTCAAAGTTAAAGTGGATCATGTTAAATTAAAAATGGTCATGCTGATAATACACTATAGAGCAAAACATTTAAAAAGGACTCCAAAAGACACTTAAATCATGTGTAGAGGATCGAAAGTATAAAAGTTCTTGCTCAAGTGGCAGTTTTCGGGTTTATATATAGTAGCGAAATGGCAGTTTTCGGGTCCATATGTTGTAGCGAAATGGCAGCTTTCGGGTCCATATGTTGCAGCGAAATGGCAATTTTCGGATCGTTAATTTTCGACAAGAAAAGACTAAAATTATTAATGCTTCTTAAATGATGAGATTTGATCATTTAGGACGAACAATGATTTCCGTTATTCTCTAAAACTGGATTTGGATATAAAATTCAGTTTCCATAAATTCTTTTTGTTCAAACAACCGATTTCGTTACCCAGATTGCCAACCACTGATATTCAAAGTTAAAGTGGATCATGTTAAATTAAAAATGCGTCATGCTGATATACAGTATAGACCAAAACATTTAAAGAAGACTCCATAAGACACTTAAATCATGTGTAGAAGATCGAAAGTATAAAAGTTCTTGCTCAAGTGGCAGTTTTCGGGTTTATATATAGTAGCGAAATGGCAGTTTTCGGGTCCATATATTGTAGCGAAATGGCAGCTTTCGGGTCCATATGTTGCAGCGAAATGGCAATTTTCGGATCGTTAATTTTCGACAAGAAAAGACTAAAATTATTAATGCTTCTTAAATGATGAGATTTGATCATTTAGGACGAACAATGATTTCCGTTATTCTCTAAAACTGGATTTGGATATAAAATTCAGTTTCCATAAATTCTTTTTTTCAAACAACCGATTTCGTTACACAGATTGCCAACCACTGATATTCAAAGTTAAAGTGGATCATGTTAAATTAAAAATGCGTCATGCTGATAATACACTATAGAGCAAAACATTTAAAAAGGACTCCATAAGACACTTAAATCATATGTAGAAGATCGAAAGTATAAAAGTTCTTGCTCAAGTGGCAGTTTTCGGGTTTATATATAGTAGCGAAATGGCAGTTTTCGGGTCCATATGTTGTAGCAAAATGGCAGCTTTCGGGTCCATATGTTGCAGCGAAATTGCAATTTTCGGATCGTTAATTTTCGACAAAAAAAGACTAAAATTATTAATGCTTCTTAAATGATGAGATTTGATCATTTAGGACGAACAATGATTTCCGTTGTTCTCTAAAACTGGATTTGGATATAAAATTCAGTTTCCATAAATTCTTTTTATTCAAACAACCGATTTCGTTACACAGATTGCCAACCACTGATATTCAAAGTTAAAGTGGATCATGTTAAATCAAAAATGCTTCATGCTGATAATACACTATAGAGCAAAACATTTAAAAAGGACTCCATAAGACACTTAAATCATATGTAGAAGATCGAAAGTATAAAAGTTCTTGCTCAAGTGGCAGTTTTCGGGTTTATATATAGTAGCGAAATAGCAGTTTTCGGGTCCATATGTTGTAGTAAAATGGCAGCTTTCGGGTCCATATGTTGCAGCGAAATGGCAATTTTCGGATCGTTAATTTTCGACAAGAAAAGACTAAAATTATTAATGCTTCTTAAATGATGAGATTTGATCATTTAGGACGAACAATGATTTCCGTTGTTCTCTAAAACTGGATTTGGATATAAAATTCAGTTTCCATAAATTCTTTTTATTCAAACAACCGATTTCGTTATACAGATTGCCAACCACTGATATTCAAAGTTAAAGTGGATCATGTTAAATTAAAAATGCTTCATGCTGATAATACACTATAGAGCAAAACATTTAAAAAGGACTCCATAAGACACTTAAATCATGTGTAGAAGATCGAAAGTATAAAAATTCTTGCTCAAGTGGCAGTTTTCGGGTTTATACATAGTAGCGAAATGGCAGTTTTCGGGTCCATATGTTGTAGCGAAATGGCAGCTTTCGGGTCCATATGTTGCAGCGAAATGGCAATTTTCGGATCGTTAATTTTCGACAAGAAAAGACTAAAATTATTAATGCTTCTTAAATGATGAGATTTGATCATATAGGACGAACAATGATTTCCGTTATTCTCTAAAACTGGATTTAGATATAAAATTCAGTTTCCATAAATTCTTTTTATTCAAACAACCGATTTCGTTACCCACATTGCCAACCACTGATATTCAAAGTTAAAGTGGATCATGTTAAATTAAAAATGCTTCATGCTGATAATACACTATAGAGCAAAACATTTAAAAAGGACTCCATAAGACACTTAAATCATGTGTGGAAGATCGAAAGTATAAAAGTTCTTGCTCAAGTGGCAGTTTTCGGGTTTATACATAGTAGCGAAATGGCAGTTTTCGGGTCCATATGTTGTAGCGAAATGGCAGCTTTCGGGACCATATGTTGCAGCGAAATGGCAATTTTCAGATCGCTAATTTTCGACAAGAAAAGACTAAAATTATTAATACTTCTTAAATGATGAGATTTGATCCTTTAGGACGAACAATGATTTCCGTTATTTTCTATAACTGGATTTGGATATAAAATTCAGTTTCAATAAATTCCTTTTCTTCAAACAACCGATTTCGTTACACAGATTGCCAAAAACTGATGTTCAAAGTTAAAGTCGTGGATCATGTCAAACTCATAGTGCGACATGTCGATAATTAAATTTAATGCAAAATATTTAAAAAGAACTCCATGAGATATTTAAATTATGTGTAGAAGATCGAAAGTATAAAAGTTCTTGCTCAAATGGCAGTTTTCGGGTCCATATGTAATGGCGAAATGGCAGTTTTTGGGTCCATATGTAGTAGCGAAATGACAGTTTTCGGGTCCATATGTAGTATCGAAATAGCAGTTTTCAAATCTATACATATTTAGTAGCGAATTGGCAGTTTTCAGATCTATATACATTTAGTAGCAAATTGGCAGTATTTATGTCTACATATAATGGAATGCAGTTTTCAGGTCTGTATGTAGCAGCAAAATGGCAGTTTTTAGGTCTATTTATAGCAGTGGAATGGCAATTTTCAGATTATTTTGTTCAATATTGGAAAATGTTTAAAGTAAGATAAACCAAAACTGTAATTTTCCTTTAATCATTTATTTTTCTGTATTCAAACGGCAGTTGTTAAATTCATCGAAATTTTGAGTAAAATGTTATATTAGGTATTATATTATAAGACCTGAAAACTACCCTAACGTACAATTTATTTTTAACAAAATGGTACATTTCAGAACTTGCACTTTTATACGAAATTTTTACTTAATATTGCATTTTAGTAATTTATTACATTATCAATTAATGTAATTTGTTATATTCAATTGCAAAAAACTCAAATAAAATAAATTATTTGCTTTTTTTATTGAAAAAATGAACGGTCTGAAAACTGCCTTTTCTCTAAAGAATAATTCGGTAAAATGGCAGATTTAAGGACTTATGAAAAAATCATATATAATTTATTAATTTTTTTATTTTACTATACAAAATTGATCAAAATCTACTAATTGGTATCAAATATATAGAATATAATCGTTAAATAAAAAGATACTTGCTGTTTTAATTAAAAATATAACTGACCTGATAACTGCCAATCCATACATATTTCAAAATATTTCGAAAAATATTGATTTATATCAACAAAAAAGTCTTCCAAACATAATTTACTTCATCATTATACACAAAAATCACGTTTTTAAAACACGTCCTGAAACCTGCCTTTCTACATAAATATATATATATATATATATATATATATATATATATATATATACACATACGTGCATATGAACATATGCAAAATTTAATAATGTAAGACTAAAATCTTCCAAGAAATGAATAAGGCCCAGCTGCATAACGTGTGAAATGACACTCAAAACATAGAATCAAAACTCAAAACTTTACTAAATAAAAATAAAAAATTTTATAATAATGAATATAATAGCAGCAAGCTCTACCATGCATAATATACATATATCATTAAGTCAAGAAAAATAAAACGTGAAAACACGAGAAGAATAGAGAAATAATATGTGTACTTACGAATAATATCGTACGAAGAATATTATGCGTATAACTCTACGAGTCGAACAAACGTGCAAGGCCAAGTCCAGCACGTCGCGTTATCTCCATTGGAATTTTTAAACATCCTCGCCCGACCTAAAGGCAGAGGGAAGATCTAAATTCACGCTCGCATGAGTGCAAACCAAATTAATACATCGACTTCTCTTTTATAATTAAGCATTAACAAAGCATTTTCTATTAATATTACACTATTATCCAGTACCATATACCTCTATATACATATGTATGCATACTATATGTAACATGTGAACTGACTACATGTACGCATATATACATATATATTTTATAACAAAATCCAATAAAATAAAAGTAGAAACGTAATAAACAATCGTCAGGACGAAAAATTAACATGTATTAATATATAAAAATATACACCTTTATATATATATATACATACTATATATAATCTATAAATTGAATAAATTTGCATATACGCATATATACCTTATAACAAAACTCAATAAAATAAAGGTATAAATACAATAAATACGCGTCGCGATAAAAATTAACAAATATATATTAACTTGTCCAACAATATCCCCATATATATGCATACTATATGTAACATATAAATTGAATAAATTTGCATATACGCATATATACTTTATAACGAAGCTCAATAAAATAAAGGTATAAATACAGTAAATGAGTGTCGCGATAGAAATTTACCCATATATATATTAACTTGTCCAAGAATATCCCCATACATATATGCATACTATATGCATATATTTTTGTAACAAATTTAGCAATAAAACGAAAGTAAAGACATGATAGACTGCCGCCGCGACAAATTAACATATATTAGCACGCAAGAAAATATATATATATATATATTACGAATGTTAACAAATAATTAATATTAATAAACCCATGATCTTATACAATAATTATTAATCTTATACAATGATTATTAAATACGATTCAGTAAAAATTTGCCAAAACCAATTTTCATAAGCAATATGCGAATACATATACATATATATATATACATATGCTAATATAAAAGTCGCCCAAACGAAAATCTTCAAAGAATAAAATATTGTCAAAATCAAAAGACCTCTTGAATAAAAGATCACGGTAGAGCGTGCAATGAATTCTTCGAGCACATCCGTCGTGATCATTCTTACAAGTAAAACGAGCCGCTTTTTCATACGTTGTTCCGAGAATTGTAAGAATAAAATTTCTTTTAGCGACATAATAATTATTAAGCGAAGCGATAATTAATTTCCTTTGTAAAATTTATTGTAATAATAATGGCTTAACGCATTAGAATTTATTAAAATATTATTCATAGACTTGAGCAATCACTAAAAGTAGACTTTGAAAATTTTAAAATATGTACATATAAAACCACAAAAAAATTCTAATTGTTGAAGCCTTTATTAAATAAATAAAAAAATATCTTGTAAATGATAAATCTCAATAATTAGTAAACCTGGGAATATTACGTGTAATATGCCAGTTTAAGCCACGTAAACGAATTTTAAAAGGTAATTCGTTTAAAAAATATTACTGTTACTAACGTGTCTTATAAAGAGAAAGAATGTGGTGAGCATTCTTCGAAGGACACCCAGCATATCTATTTTTAGAAAAAGAGATAAGCCATCTTCGCATCCGTTGCGTTAGAACTTGCAAAGAAAAACCTCTTATAGCAATCCAAATGCTAAACCTCTCTTTACTAATTATTACTAATTATTAAGTTACTAATTATTAATTAATTATTAATTATTAATTTTAACTATATATGCACCATTGTAAAAATCATTGTAATAATAATGGTTTAATACATCAGAATTTACCAAAATATCACTTAAAATTTAAACAACTGCTATAAATCAAACTCAAATTTTCTAATAGCATAAACAAGATATTGTAAAAAAAATTCTGATTGTTAAAAATCATTATTAAAAATTATTCTAAAATTATTTAGTAAATCTAAGACTCAAGACTTGCAATCCCTACCACAAAACTCTCACCCACCACATCGCAAACTCATAGCAGGAAGGGATAGCTCCAGCAGCCGACCCACCAATCACCGAAGAGGCCCACCTCTTCTCCCTACCATTAATCATCGAACCAGAGGAAGGGACTTAAGGCACCTCGGGCGTCAAGTCTCGCTCCTCTACACCATTCAATCGTCAAGTCTCCGCCCCTCTACGCTATAAAAACTCCAACTCTCGGTCCTCTCGGCTCTTAGCTCTTAGATCTCCAGCTCTCGAAGAAGAAAAACCTAGAAGCCTACCGGACACCTTAGCATATTCGAAAAATAACTTAGTCGCGATTTTGATTTTTTTCTTTCGAGACTTAGTCTCAATTTCTATTAAGAGAGCTGTATCGACACCAACACTTTAATAAAGTGCTATCATCCAGCAACCTCTGAGTCTTTGGCCATTCTCTGCGCTGCCTTGCCACTTCTTCAGGTTCTCACCGAGGTCGAGCAATCTAGGGAAGGAGCAGCGGTGCCTTTATTCATCCACGAATCCCGTCATCCGGTAAGGAAATAATAAAATAATAATCATTCTTAATCAACCTTGATAATAACTTTGTATATTAGTTCGATTTATTCTAGATAAATCGACAATTTTCCCAGAATCTTACTTGCCCGTATACAGACTTTAAATTTTCTTTGAGTTGAATAATTTAAATTTCAACCGGTCCTCTGAGAACGCTCAAAGCGTATCCTAGAGTGTAGCGTCGTTCGAGTCAGTCACTCGATGTGCATTGGGTAGCAAATTCTACTCCTCTGCCGCTTTCACGGAGAGCTTCTCTTTAAGAATTTCTCCGTGGATCCTGTGCCACTGTGACGTGACGTCTTGCACATCGATACTAGACTCAGAATTTAAGACTCGCTCCTAGAGGATCTGTCGAAATAATAGAATTTATGCACTGGCTTACAAGTTAATTATCAAAACATTTTATGAATTTTATACTTATCTGAAGTAAGCCAGCCGCTCTTACTCGTACCCTTGTCTGTATCCTTGAATCTCCAGACCTCTCGGTGCAGCCACATGCTCCTGGAAATTCAAAATATGCTAAATAAATTATCATTCGTTGTATGACAATTTTCCTTGAATCTTACCTGTCCGTATACAGACTCTAAATTTTTTTCTTTTGAGTTGAATAATTTAAATTTCAACCGATCCTCTGAGAACGCTCTAAGCGTATCCTAGAGTGTAGCGTCGTTCGAGTTAGTCACTCGATGTGCATTGGGTAGCAAATTCTACTCCTCTGCCGCTTTCACGGAGAGCTTCTCTGGAAGAATTTCTCCGTGGATCCTGTGCCGCTGTGACGTGACGTCTTGCACATCGATACTAGACTCAGAATCTAAGACTCGCTCCTAGAGGACCAGAATCTAAGACTCGCTCCTAGAAGACCTCGAAATAATAAAATTTATGCACTGACTTACAAGCTAACTACCAAAACATTTCATGAATTTTATACTTATCCTAAGTAAGCCAGCCGCTCTTATTCGTATCCTTGTCTGTATCCCTGAATCTCCAGTCCTCTCGGTGCAGCCGCATGCTCCTGGAAATTCAAAATACATCAAATAAATTGTTATTTGTTGTACCCTAATGACTTGTATCTCGCTGAACATTTCGGTCATTATATGTGCAAAGTAGAGATATACTATCATTACCAACATTCGTTTATCTCACAGTAATCCATTAATCCGCAATATTGATCCTAATTCCATGAATCACTTTGTGGTAATTACATTTACTTCATATAACCATTCATTTTAACAGGTGTCTTTCTACGCATCATCGTAAGTAAACCCCCTCTTAGTGTTAAATTAATCGTATTAAACATACTAAATGGTCATATTCCCTCGGTAGATGGTTAACCCCCGCCGAAATTCTCCCGTCAGACGTGACATTCCCCTCCGCGCCGCGGGTATACGCCGCCGTCGAGCCTCACGGTCTATACCTAGGCTCCCTATAGCTCGTCAATTGTTTGCCGACGAGAACAATTTAGTGAGCAGAGTAACTAGGTACTCAGCAGTACATAGTTTCGCTGCCCCCCGCGCATACCCTTATCGTCCTCCCCGAAATCCTCCAGCGTTATTCACGAGGAACAACTGCCCAGAGCCAGGACGGCATCGCCCAACTACTCTCCCATCCAGGATTCATCCAATCCTAGTTACTCGCCAGTCCGGACACAGGAAGATCTGCCCCCCATACCGGAGGAACAAGCACACGTAGAACGAAGAACAGAACCGGAGGTTGGTCCATCCAACCAGGGCCAAATTCAAGATCATCCTGAACCAAATTTCTACCCGGATAGAGAGCCAGAGGACCTGGTCTTACCAAGCAACGTCCAACCCCTCGCAGGATTAACAGATGAAGATTTTATCGAAATTTACGAATACTTGCAGCGGGATAATTTCTTCAATAATCACTGAAAGAACCAATATTGCGATGTTATAACAAATAAAAGCCACATTTAAATATCCCTTTTGAAATATACCTATACCTATTATAATAAAAATTTGTAAAGCCTTAAGGAGGTTGTTCGCGAGGAAGTCCGGCAGTGAATCGTGGATAGTGGATTCGTGTAGTGAAAGAGTAACTTTGAACTTTCAATAAAAATAACAGAAGTTTAATGTAGTCAGTGCACAGTAAAAGAAAAGGTGAAAGAATTACAAGTGTCCAGTGCGCGGTAATTTGTAATGAAACGAGCGGTGCGGTGAAGCGGTGCGATTATCGTGCGCGATATCGCGTGCGGTGAAGCGAGCGAGCGGTTTAGCGAAGTCCAAAGAGATAGCGGTCGTCGTGCGTTTAGGTTCGAGAATTTTGTCGTCGTGCGTTTAGGTTCGAGAATTTTCCGAAAATCGAAAGCGGTGATCCGTGAGAAAAGAGCGGTCGTGTAATGTTTTAGCGGTGCGTCGAAATAGAAATAGGTGAGCGAAAAGGCGTAAAGTGCGAGACTTGGTCGGGCCCGCGCGCTGGGCCCGTTATATACTGGGGCGGATTTTGGGCTCCGTTGCGACGTGGCCCAATTAATTTTAAAGTGTGGCGGTGACCCCACGGCGCCGCACATGATTGGCCGCCGATGAGGTCAGAATTAATATTCTTCACTGTTGACATGCGCGCAACTCTTTGGATCAGCTGATTGGCCATCACGGGCGCGCATGCCCGTTCGCCTCGTGGATTCCGGCGGCAGTTGACAATGTTGTTATCGAGCGTTTTTTTATACGCGGCGCAAACAGAGATTGCTCGAACGGTCGGGTTTTTGTTAAAGAATAGAGGTCTCGAGAAGATTCTCGACCGCCGTTGACTTTCCAAAATCCTCGAAATTATGAGGTGGGAAATGCGGCTTTAATTATGCGGTTTCCGTGACTTTATGCATTTTGAACATCCCGCCCGCCTCGTCAGTGCGTGACGAAATTCCTGGGTGGGCGCGGGTACGGACAGATGTCGCACTGATACTATCGGCGAGCCATTGATCGCGATCAATCAATGGAATGTGTGACGTCACGCGAGAGCACGTGTTGTGCAGTCGGATAGAATCCTCCGTAATATGAAGTGGTGCGGTAATGAAGAATATACAGTGAATGCGGTGAGCTGATTGCAAGGGGTTTTAGCGGATGATCTCGCGAGTGCAGTGATGCTTGAGTGACAGCGGGTGATGAACGATTCAAGTGAGGTGAAGTGTCGGTGAGAAAAGAATGAAGAGTGGTAGCGCGGTTCGCGTGTGATTATCGCATGTGAGAAAGCGGTGATTACGCGCGGTACTCTTATCGGTGATGTCGCGGTAAGTACCAGTGATTATAATGAATAGAAAAAAAAGGAGGATGAAAAAAAAAATGCGATCTTTCACGCTCACGAGACCGGGGTTGTTGGTGCTGTGGTGTTGGCTCCGGGCAGGAGGACGATTTTGGCAAGCGGCCGGAGGAGTTCCGAGGACGCGGTGCGCACTGTCACCACTCGTGTCACGCCGTCACCCCCAGGGTGCAGCTGGACGATCCGGGCGAGTGGCCATCTGGTCGGCGGTGTGACGTCCGACCGCAGTAGGCACAGGTCGCCTACGGAGGGGCTGACGGTGTCCTTCAGCCACTTTGGCCGGGAAGCCAGTGAGTTAATGAATTCTCGAGACCATCTCTCCCAAAAGTGGTCGCGCATCCGTTGGAGGAGTTTCCAGCGGGCCAAGAGGTTTGGATTGCAGTCTGACAGCGAGGGCTCGGGCACGGCCAGCAGCGGGGCCCCGATCAAAAGGTGACCGGGAGTGAGTGCCGTGATGTCGTCGTGGTCGTCGGACAAGGCTTGAAGAGGACGGGAGTTGAGACACGCCTCCACTTGCGCGAGGAAGGTAGACATTTCCTCGAAGGTGAGGGTCGTGTCTCCGAGGACTCTCCGCAGATGGTGTTTGGTTGATTTCACCGCTGCCTCCCAAAGCCCGCCGAAGTGAGGTGCCGCCGGCGGATTGAACTTCCACTGTATCCCGTCGGATGCGGCACTGTGAGCGATGCGCCGGCCGTCGGATGACGACGCCTGGAACAAAAGGCGCAGCTCCCGATTGGCGCCGACAAAATTTGTGCCGCAATCCGAATAGACTTCCTCGCAGAGGCCCCGACGGGAAGTGAATCGCCGGAACGCAGCGAGAAAGGCTTCGGTGGAGTAGTCTGACGCGACCTCCAGGTGCACGGCCTTGGTAGCGAGACAGACGAAAACGGCGATAAACCCCTTGTGCGCCTTGTGACCTCTCCCCTTTGCGGTTCGTATCAAGATCGGTCCGGCGTAATCGATCCCGGTGCGCAGAAACGGGCGTGCTGGAGTGACTCGTGCCGTCGGGAGATTGCCCATTATAGGCTGCGGTGCTGCAGCCTTCCATCTCGCGCACGTCACACACCGGTGGATTATGCCCTTGACGAGGGAGCGGCCTCGAGGAATCCAGAAGCGTAGGCGGAGCAGTCCAAGAGTGAGCTGGACCCCGCCGTGGAGCGTTCGCCGGTGGTGTGCCCGGACGAGGAGCTGAGTCAACCATGACTCTGGAGGCATGATGATCGGATGGCGCTCATCAGGTGAGAGCACAGCGTGCTTCAGCCGGCCCCCGACTCGAATAATGCCATGATTGTCGAGGAAGGGGGTCAGTTTCGACAGTTGACCCTTGACTGACGCGTTGCCCCTTTTCAGAGCGGCGATCTCCTTGGGGAAGTGATGTGCCTGCACCAGGCGGATCCAACGGAGCAGGGCTGCCTCTAGCTCGTCAGGCGCGAGGGGGAGGTGCTCCCTGGAGCTCGGTGGGTTGCCTCGCCATCGGCAACACCACGCAGTAACTCTTAGGAGGCGATGGAGGTCGGAGAACCTGAGAAGCATCTCAGGTTCGGTCTTCTCCTGGGTCGTCAGGTTGGAGACGACGGCTCTCGTCTCCGGCACGTCGACCTCGTGCTCGGCGTGGTCGCTCTGTGGCCAGAGCAATGGGTCCTTGGGGAGCCATGACGGTCCTGTCCACCAGAGGGAGTGGCTGATCAGGTCCCGGGGCTCTACTCCCCGAGACGCGCAGTCGGCGGGGTTGTCTCGTCCCGGGATGTGTCGCCATCGCGCTTCCGGAAGCTTCTCCTGGATGTGGGACACCCTATTAGCGACGAAGGTCTTCCATCTGGAAGCGTGTCCCTGGATCCACTGGAGCGTCACCCGGGAGTCTGACCACAGAGTTATCGGGGCTGAAACCAATTCTAAGGTCTTGCGAAGGTGAAACGTCAGATTGGTGAGTAGGGCTGCGGCGCACAATTCTAAGCGCGGCAGAGACACTGGTTTAATAGGCGCAACTTTGCTTTTTGCAGCTAGGAGGTGGATGGCCGTCTCGTCGCCACTGGTTACGCGGAGATAGACGACGGCCGCAAAACCGCGCTCAGACGCGTCCGCGAACCCGTGGATCTCGATCCGCGGGGCCGGGTGGTCCACGCCCAGCCAACGCTTAATCCGGAGGTTCTCCAGCAAAGGGAGTTCGGAGAGGAGGCGCTGCCAAGACTTAGCGTCCTCGGTTGGGAGCGGAGTGTCCCAACCTAGTCTCTTCAGCCACGCCGACTGGATGAGGATCTTGGCGCGGATAACGACAGGGGCGAGCCATCCTAAGGGGTCGAACAACCGCGCTGTCTCGGCCAATACTCGCCTCTTGGTGAACTCGCTAGCGACCGGGGGCTGGATCGCGAAAGAGAAGTTGTCGGAGGCGGTATGCCAGCGCAGGCCCAACGTGGAGTGTACTTCATTCTCCCAGGAGTGGTGCGCCTGCTGGAGCCGGTGGTCGGAGGGAACACCCTCTAGGACGGCCTCAAAGTTGGCGGCCCACTTGCGAAGTGGAAACCCGCCCGCCGTGCAAAGCTCTCGAAGCTCCGTTTGCAGTGCAACGGCGTGGTGCAACGAGTCAGCCCCGGTAATTATGTCATCCATGTAACAGTCATGGAGTAGAGCGGGCGCTCCCCTCGGACCCCGTGCCTTCTCGTCGACGGCGAGTTGGCGGAGCGTGCGGACGGCGAGGAACGGAGCGCAGGCGAGCCCATACGTGACAGTATTAAGCTCGTATTCTCTTGTATTTTCAGATGCTTCGGTGCGCCAGAGTATCCGCTGGAAGCGGCGATCCTCTGGGTGGACGAGGATTTGTCTGAACATCTTTTCGATGTCCGTGACGAACACGAAGCGGTGCCGACGCCAGCGAAGGAGGACGTCAGCTAAGGCCGATAACAAGTTGGCGCCGACCATCAAGCGCTGGTTGAGAGAGTCCCCGGAGGCGGTGCGTTGCGACCCGTTGAATACAACGCGGAGCTTGGTACCGGAGTTAGTCTGACGGAGGACTCCGTGGTGAGGTAGGTAACAGCCAGCCGTGCTGACTGTTTCCACAGGACTCATGTGTTCCAGGTTCTCGTACTCCTGCATAAACTTCCGATATCGAGCACCGAACTCAGGGTCTCTTCTGCCCCGGAGGTCCATGGCGGCTAAGAGGCGTTCGGCAGGCTTCCGGGTATCGCTGAGCGGCGTTGGCGAGGACGAGAAGGGGAGACGAACGATGTATCGTCCGGACGCCGTTCGCCGGTGAGTGGTTGTGAAGAGAGTCTCGCACTCCTCTTCCTCCGGCGTGAGCGCCACGGGGGCTGGCGACTCCCTTTCCTGCTCCCAAAAACGGTGTACGAGCTGATCCAACTCTTTGTCCACAGAGCACTGCAAGGAGTTCCGGGGACCTTGGAAGGGCGCCGAGCTGGATCCTCCCGACAGGATCCATCCTAGGACCGTTTTCTGGGCGACCGGCTCGTGAGGTCCACCTTTTCGAAGGCCGGCCTCCAGGATGTGGGCGCAGACCTCCGCACCCAACAGCAGCTCGACCGGATCGTGCTCCTGGTATTGCGGATCGGCGAGCTCGAGGCCGCGGATGTGAGGCCAGGGGGCGAGGGTCCTCACAGACGACCCCTGATACGCCGACAGGCGTGGTAGCACGAAAGCGACGGCCTTGAGCTTGGTCCCCGTAGTCGTCGAGGAGAGGCTGAGCGCCACTCTGCCGCGGGTTGACCCGGATCGAGCCCCGCCGATGCCGATGATGGACACCGAGGAGCTTGTGCGGGGAAGCCTTAAACGTTGGACCAGTGCTTCGGAGACGATGGACACTTCGGAGCCCTGATCGAGCATCGCTCGAACGGGATGAAGATCCCCGGCGCGATCCGCTATGTGCAGGCGGGCTGTCGCGAGGAGGATCGCCTTGCGCTCGGACGAGGAGTGCGTCGCAGACAGGGCACTAACCTCGTTGGAAGTGGCCAGGGTGTACGCGTCGTGTAGTGTAGTGTGGTGCTTGTTTTTGCACGTTAGGCAGGTTTTGACAGACTGACACTTTGAGACCAAGTGATTCCCGAGGCAGTTGTAGCACAGTCTGTTCTGTTCTACGAAGGACTTACGGTCGCTCGCGGTCTTCGCCTTGAAGTCACCACACAGCATAAGCGTGTGCTTCCCTTGGCACAGCGCGCACTTTAAGTGTTCGGAACCGGTCCTTGCGTGCTGAGCTTTCGCGGTTCGCGACGCACTTTCAAAGCTCTTTGTCGGTACTCTCGGCTTGGCGGCATTCAGCGTGAGAATACGCTTGGCGATGAAGTTAGTGAGAGTGTCGTGCTCGGGCGGATCGGTGGAGTCGCTAATCGAGGACTCTCACTCCATCCGGGTGCGCGAATCGAAGAGCTCGATCGTCAGGAAGTTAAGGAGGTCCATACCGTGAGTGTCGATGGGCCTTCCTATACTTTCCTGCGCGTTTACGGCGGTCGTAACGGCGTTGTGAATGCGACCGAGTTCCTCCGCGGACTCGCACTTCATTTTGGAAACCGAGGTAAACGCGAAGAAATTCGAGCGAATGAGCTCTCTCTTGTTTTCAAAGTGTCTGCACAGAATCACCCACGCGCGCTGATAATTGTCGCCGGTCACAGTCAACGATTTGATTAATTTTTCAGCGGACCCTTTGACGCAAGACCGGAGATAATGGAAGCGCTCGATGTCGGAGACGGACGAATTCTCCCCGATGACCGACAGGAAGAGGTCGCGGAACGAGGGCCACTCTTCGTAGGATCCCGAAAACATCGGGAGTTTGATGCGCGGCAACGAGGTCCTAGGAGCCTGATCCTGGCTAGGCTCGCTTTTGGGCGCGGCGGACGGCTCGCCCTTGAGCTTTTCAGCGTAGCCAGTCAACGTGCTACGTTGCGTCACGTACGTATTCTCCGCGACTTCAATGAAATTAGATACAGCGTACTCACTCTCCTTGTATCTGTCTTTCAGCGCTGTTCGAATGAGCTCATGCTGAGTCTCCATCTTTTGCCAGAGGCTGTCCAGGATGCCGGTACGAGCTTGGATGGCATCACGAGTGATGTTGCTCACGCCCATCTTCCTCAGATTGTCTACGGTGCGGGAGATCCGACCGTGGATGTCATACTGGGCCTCCAGCAGCACCTTTGTCTCGGAACTAACACTCATTGTCCTTCTGTTTCAGAGGTAACTACACGCCACAAACTGCACAGCACTGGGAGGATCGCTCACGAGACAGCGGACGCGGAGGATGTTGGGATCCGGCTCGAAGGACCAGAAATGTTCGCGAGGAAGTCCGGCAGTGAATCGTGGATAGTGGATTCGTGTAGTGAAAGAGTAACTTTGAACTTTCAATAAAAATAACAGAAGTTTAATGTAGTCAGTGCACAGTAAAAGAAAAGGGTGAAAGAATTACAAGTGTCCAGTGCGCGGTAATTTGTAATGAAACGAGCGGTGCGGTGAAGCGGTGCGATTATCGTGCGCGATATCGCGTGCGGTGAAGCGAGCGAGCGGTTTAGCGAAGTCCAAAGAGATAGCGGTCGTCGTGCGTTTAGGTTCGAGAATTTTGTCGTCGTGCGTTTAGGTTCGAGAATTTTCCGAAAATCGAAAGCGGTGATCCGTGAGAAAAGAGCGGTCGTGTAATGTTTTAGCGGTGCGTCGAAATAGAAATAGGTGAGCGAAAAGGCGTAAAGTGCGAGACTTGGTCGGGCCCGCGCGCTGGGCCCGTTATATACTGGGGCGGATTTTGGGCTCCGTTGCGACGTGGCCCAATTAATTTTAAAGTGTGGCGGTGACCCCACGGCGCCGCACATGATTGGCCGCCGATGAGGTCAGAATTAATATTCTTCACTGTTGACATGCGCGCAACTCTTTGGATCAGCTGATTGGCCATCAGCTGATCGTGACGCACGGGCGCGCATGCCCGTTCGCCTCGTGGATTCCGGCGGCAGTTGACAATGTTGTTATCGAGCGTTTTTTTATACGCGGCGCAAACAGAGATTGCTCGAACGGTCGGGTTTTTGTTAAAGAATAGAGGTCTCGAGAAGATTCTCGACCGCCGTTGACTTTCCAAAATCCTCGAAATTATGAGGTGGGAAATGCGGCTTTAATTATGCGGTTTCCGTGACTTTATGCATTTTGAACAGAGGTGATATAATAAAAGAGAACAGATCAAAAAGACAAATTGGGTCAGGTTCTATGGACCTACAATTTATTTCCGTCATCAATCCTACTCCTAAAAGAAGCGTAAAAGATTCTTAATCTCTCGGCGTCCCAGGGTAGAGCCGGCCTAGCAGGTTGCCCTGAAAAAGAAATAGAGAGAAGTTACGATTGCGTAACAAATAAATACGTGAGAAGTTACGATCGAGACGTAACAACTAATTCAAACGTAACAAAATTTTGGTGGCAGCGATGGGATTTGCCTAAAGAATCTAAGCTTCGTGGAGAGTTGTTGACAAATAGAAATAAATTAAAGCATTTTGAAGACGTCATGCAGACCCGATCAAGCTCAGCAAGCTCCGTAGCCGCCGGTGTTACTAGAAAACAATACACGGCAGAAGAAACCGAAATTTTAATGCAAAAATTAAATGAAAAAGAAAGACAAATGAGAGAACAAGCTGAATCTCTGCAAGCTCAGAAACGAACATTTAACCAAGATGCAAGAAGAAATGAATCGTAAAGAAAGAACTGAAGCTCACGAACAACCCGCCATAGAGCAACTAATGGCTTCAATGCTGATCGCGAGTGAGCGCGGATTGCTGCGACAGCGCGAGGTTTGAAGACGCGGCAGACGGATAGCCGCGAACAGAGTATTTGACACAAAAAACTCCACACGACACGTAATTCCTTTTTTTGATTTTGACTTTTTATTTTAAACACCACACGATATAACAGATTAATACAATAAAATATATTAACAAAAATTGCAGAAGCCGATGAGATAAAGAGAAAGTCCAAATGAGAAAGCGGTCGATATGTTAGTGGTTTTACAAGCGGTTTTCAAAGCGGTTAAAGTACTGCGAGCAGCGATAAGTACGAGACTTGGCTGGTCCACGCGCGGCGCCCATTATAAGGCGCTCGGAATTTTTGGCCCGCGTCGACGTGGACCAATTAATTTAAGATTTTAGCGGTGACACGATTGCGATGTGTGTCATTGGCCGATAATGACGTCTCATGTCATAAACATTTTATTTTCCATGCGCGCAATCTTTTAAGATCAGCTGATTGGTGATCAGCTGATCGTGACGCATGGGCGCGCATGCCCATGAGCGGCGCAAATCTTAACGGCGGTTGACAATGTTATTGTCCGCGGCAATAACGAGCGTCTTTTTCTGGCGGAAAAAAAATGAGCTAGCTCGAGTGTTCGAGTTTTTTCTCGATAAACAAAGATTTCGAGAACTTTCTCGACGCTCGTTAATTTTAAATATAATAAATATTCGAATATTTATTAGCGAGAATATGCGAGTTCCGCTATGCGATTTCTGAACTCGAAATGATTGATTTTAATTTCGAACAAATGCAAACAATAACTAGCTGTGTCGAAAGAATTAATTCAAGGCTTGCAAACTTAGAACTTGCTCAAAGGGAAGAGAGATATACCTCACGTGAAGAACGACCATTTTCTCAGCAAACTTCCCAACATCATGACCCTGTAGACCAACCCTCCCCGATACGCCTCAAAGACGCTATCGACACTGTACCAAAATTCGACGGACATAAAATGTCAGTTTTCCATTTTAGCAAAATTTGCGAACGCGCCCTCGACTTGATACCGGTATATCATGAATACCATCTCGTGCAACTTATTATCAATAAACTACAGGGACACGCTTATTCCGCCATAGAAGGAGTAGAATGTTACACTGTACTAGAATTGACCAAGCGATTAAAACTCATTTTTGGACCTAACAAATCGGTCGACCAATATAGAGGAGAATTAGCTAACATTTATATGAAACAGAATGAAAATGTTTTCGATTATATTGCGAGAGTACAGGAGTTACGCACCGCTATTATAGACGGAGAATCCGATCTATCCGGAAATATCGGCGAACGAAATAAAGACGCTATAGAAGCAACAACAATGAACAGTTTTATTAACGGGCTTCCCTCCGAGATATTAGTGCGAGTAAAACTAGAGCGCCCAAGAACTTTCGAAGAAGGAATTAGTACAGCCATACAATTATCTAAGACTATCGAAGCGGAGAATATTCGTAAACGAACCCTCTTCCGTCCAAACTTCCAACCACGCGCTGATCTTCCTAACAATACCAGTAATCTTGCCCGACGAAATCCTGTAAACAATAATATTAATAATAATAATAACAGCGGATATCGATCCTCATATCGTCCTAATAACGGCCAACCAAATTCCCAACCCCCGTACCCCGCCACACCAAATAAGGCAATAGTCACTGCACAACCTCAACATAATTATCAAACTAAGATTTGTCGATATTGTAAAACTCCCCGACATCTTATAGAAGAATGTCGCAAACTTGCTTATAGACGAGCTCAAGAAATGAATCAACCTAGCACATCGGGAAACGAACGGGGCGTTCCGATGAAAATCGACGTCCGCCGGAACGACCTACAACAAGGACGTCCTGCCTACCTTATTCAAAAAAAGATCAATACAACGACTCCCCCGGAAGAACCCGAACAAACCTCAGAATCTGCCAAATAAATGATACAAGACAAACCATGGAATTACCTACAATCACTTTAACTTCTCCAGATCTAATGAATTATTGTAAATTTATGGTTGACTCTGGATCAGGGCTTAATCTCATTAAACAAAAATGTTTGGGACCGCACGTTATTCTTGATAAAACCAACTCTCTGGCCCTACAAGGAATAGCATCTGAAACCATTATTACTCTGGGAGCAGTTTCAATAATTATATTCGGAGAACTAACTGAATTTTATGTCATATCCGATTTAATCGGATTTGCTCAGGATGGAATCTTAGGTAACAGATTCCTGAGGGAACGATCTGTTATATTGAATTATAAAGACAATTACCTACAATACGAAGAAGCAAGAGTTCCTTTCTCCAACATAAATACCATATGCTTAAAGAAAAGAACAGTTACCCCCTGTTCCTTCTGTATCTCAAATCCTGAAAAACAAAATGGATACGTACCCCGACATGACCCCGCCAAGGGCATATATTTTGGCGAAGCTATCGTCACTAATAACAATGGAAAGGCTTATATGCCTGTTTTTAACACTTCTGAGGAAGAAATAATTCTCAACATTCCATCTGTAGAACTACAAGATTTTGATATCTACAACACAAATAACAATTTCTCCGGAACCTTAGGGCCTTCGGAAGGATTTATTCAAACTCCTAATCTCAGTAATTCTACTTCTCTATGTCAGCCCTTAGGGGATCCTCCTAAAAATATAGATAATCCTCTATATTTCAATCAAATACAATTTTTACATACTGATAGAGCATCAGATATTTTACAACTCCTTCGCCTCGAGCATCTGAATTCCGAGGAATCAGAGAATATTCGATTATTAGTCCTTAAACATTCCGAGAGATTTCACCTTCCTAGTGAAATTCCTCAAGCAACTAATGCTGCTCAACATTTCATTCCTACTCTTAACGACATACCCGTTCACACAAAACAGTACAGATTTCCCCCCGTACATAAGGAAGAAATTAATAGACAAGTGAACGAATTATTGTCTTCAAGCTTAATCGAACCCTCAACATCTCCTTATAACTCACCATTGTGGATAGTTCCGAAGAAACCAGACTCACTGGGAAATAAAAGATGGCGAATGGTAATTGACTACCGAAATCTTAATGAAAAAACAATAGGAGATGCTTATCCTTTACCTAATATAACTGATATATTAGACCAACTTGGATCCGCCAAATATTTTTCCATATTGGATTTAGCCTCTGGTTTTCATCAAATACCTATGGCAGTTAAAGACGCTCATAAAACCGCTTTTTCTACACCATACGGGCATTATCAGTTTAAAAGAATGCCATTCGGATTGAAAAATGCTCCCGCGACCTTTCAAAGGTTGATGGATAATGTCCTCTCTGGACTCCAAGGAAACGAGTTGTTCGTCTATATGGATGACATCGTCATATATGCGAGATCCCTGAAAGAACATGAAATTAAATTTGAAAGATTAATGCAAAGATTAAAAGCCGCAAATTTAAAATTACAACCAGACAAGTGCGAATTCTTAAGACGTGAAGTGATGTATCTGGGACATATAATCGGATCAGGTGGAGTTAAACCCGATCCCGCTAAAGTAAAAGCAATTATGAATTTTCCGACCCCAAAGAATCCAAAAAACATCAAACAATTTTTAGGATTAGCCGGATATTACAGGAGATTTATACCTAATTTTTCAAAGGTCGCGAAACATTTAACGGATCTTTTGAAAAAAGACCGAAAATTTGAATGGACTATAAAACAGGAAGAAGCCTTCGACATCCTAAGGAATTCGCTTTGTTCTGAACCTATTTTACAATATCCTGACTTTACCAAACCATTTATATTGGTCACTGACGCATCCGGATATGCAGTAGGAGGGGTCCTTAGCCAAGGGCTGATCGGGAAAGATCTCCCCGTCGCCTACACTTCCCGCATTCTGAATCCTGCAGAGCAAAATTATTCAACAATAGAAAAAGAATGTTTAGCCATTATTTACTGTGTAACTCACTTTCGACCATACCTGTACGGAAGATTATTCACCATAGTAACCGATCATAAACCATTAGTTTGGTTGCATTCTGTTAAGGATCCTTCATCCAGATTATGGAAGTGGAGAACGAAAATATCAGAATATCAATATGAGATACAATATAAGAAGGGAACGTTAAATAATAATGCTGATGCGCTATCTAGAAACCCACCTGTTAATCCAGCTGCTCCGTTGTTCCTTATCGATGATGCTGAGTATTCTTCTGATGAATCCATATTCTCGTATAAACCTCAAAAATCTCGAGGAAATCCCAATGAACCTGAAAAACAAAACAAAGAAATTAGCCAACAAAAATCAAAACCCCCACAACCACCTACTCGAAACCCCCTTTCTCCCAGAATTCCAACCCCAGAAGATCTTCAAAATCACCCCGCCGAACAAGAAGATAATGATAACTACGCCCTCAGCATTGAAGAAGTGACCGACTCCACTGGAAGCGATGACGAAAATTATGAAGAAATACTAGACTCTAACATTGTACCACACCGACCAGCTCCACCAGTCCCTCCGCCATGGAGCCGAGCTTTAGCACGAGAGACCAGAGGAAACCTATTACAGCAAAAAGACAATCACGTTATTTTCATTTATTTAAATGGAGCCCCTTATGACAAAGGTGCGAAAGCCTACCAAAAAGCTAATTTACTTCCCAAATGTGAGGGATTAACCTTTGAAAGGGCAAAGGTATGTACCGTAAAGGGAAACACTCTGATTGCCCTCCCTATCAAGCACAACGACCGAACCCTCATAGAAGCTCAAAACCTTAAAAATTGCTTGCGCTCTTTAGTAGACGTCATTACCGAAATCGAACTTCCTTCCTTGAGTATTAATAAGACTGAACGTTTCGATGACCTTCCATGGTCATACATCTTAAACCAACTTAAAAGACATCTACAAGAATTACCAATTTACATAACGATATGTTTGGATTTAATCCAAACACCCGAAATAAGCAATCGACAATCCCTAATTTCAGAAAATCATGCCTCTGCTGTTGGTGGACATAAAGGCGTGACAAAAACTTACAATCGTCTTAGACCTCAGTATTATTGGAAAACAATGAAAAAGGACATTCAAGAATTTATTAGAAATTGCCGCGATTGCCAACTAAAGAAGTTAACCAGAGTAAAAACTAAACAACCTATGGTTATCACGGATACTCCCGGTTCTGCTTTCGACAAATTATCCTTAGACATTATGGGACCCCTACCCATAACCACGAAAAGTAACCAATACATACTAACGATGCAAGATTTATTAACTAAATATTCCGTCGCCGTACCATTAAAGGAAGCTACATCTCTAACAATTGCAGATGCTTTCACGAAAGATTTTATCTGTATTTATGGTACACCCCGTGCCATATTAACCGATCAGGGGACGAACTTCCTGTCTGCTTTAATACGACAATTAACTAAGAGATTTCATATCCAACATTTTAAAACTACCGCATACTATCCACAGTCTAATGGATCCTTGGAGAGATCTCATCATGTGCTGACTGAATATCTAAAAACCCAGATAGACAAGGAAACAAATTGGGATGAGTATATCAGACTTGCTATGTTTTCTTATAACACCAGCGTTCACGAAGGCACAAGATACTCACCTTACGAGTTAATTTTCGGACGAATAGCCCGATTACCCTCAGCTCATCCTATTATTGAAGAGAATATCGAACCTACGTATCATGAATATATAACCAACCTCTTTAATAAAATCAACGATTTACAAAGGCAAGCCAGATTGAACCTCATACAAGCTAAGGAAAAAAGTAAAAGGTATTACGATCGTAATCAAAACCCACAACAATTAGAAAGAGGAATGTATGTATTTTTATTAAAGGAACCACAGAAAGGGAAATTTTCCGACCAATACACGGGCCCCCATGAAGTGCTTGAAATTTTACCCCCTAATGTCAAACTCAAAGTCGGTAGACAAGTCCGACTAGTTCACGTAAACAAAATAAAGTTGTCAAATCTTCAACCTGGGTGAAATAATAATTTAACCTTCTCATTCTTACAGATGCTTTGGCATAGACGGCCTATTCAGCCGAGGCCGGATGCCGCTTCCTTGAGGCGTGTGCAACAGGCCTTCCTGTATGCCCATTGCATACATGTCGTAGGGGCACTCAACCTAGACGACGAGACCAATTTATGCACAAAGTGCTACTCTAGACTTCGCACGACCATAATCATACAGACGTACCGATATATGCAGAAACTTCTTCGTCAATGGTCATACAGCCACAAACGAATACTGCTCTTCGTGCGGTGCCGTCGTAACAAAAATCAGTCCAATTAACGAGTGCGTGTCCTGCGTAACGGTCGGCCGTGAGTTTCTCGACGCGCTTCACGCCGAAACACTTTCGCTTGACGATTACGATTACCCTCTCGTCCTAGATACCCATAACCGAACCCCTATGCCTTAGAGTATGCCCCTCACCGGCACTGCGTGTTGCCTAAAAGTAAAAGGATACCGCGCCCCCGCTCTAAATATCCTTATATGTGAATCTTGCTACTCCCAAATCCCTCATCCTACGACACAATTTCCTTTAGTACTTATCCATCTCATCTCTCTGGGACCACTCCACATTAATCTTTACTGTAGCCTCTGCCTCCATTCACTTGTCACTCTGAGAGCATTAAATCAATGTCTCTATTGTATCTACAATATCCTTGCGCTGTCCGCACCGTACGCAATTGATTCTTTATAATGACTCAATCACTTTCTAGTGTTGTATGCATTAAATTACACGGCTATCTAAATCTAAGTAATTTACATCATTATTGCTGTGCATGTTATTGCCTCTTACATACTCCTTCTAACCAACGATTCTTTCTTCCTATCGATTCGCACATCATTTCCTTCGCCCCTCATCCCTACCGAACCCTGTGTATATATTGCCAACGCCCAATCTCCATAGCAAGACCCCTCTCCACCTGTCTCATCTGTATCAGAAACCTTATACATATCCTTCGGGACACCGCCCCCAACAACCTCTCATCCATTGAGCAAGGATCTTCCTCGTCCACCTCATAAACATGTTGTCTCACTCATCTTCAGACACCCCTTATCTAGTAATACACGAAGAATTTGACGGTTACTGTAGCGAAACGGGAAACCATTACTGTAACAGATGTCAACAGTATATTGACTTTCCACTACATCGCATCAACTACCATAGCCTAACCGAAAATTTCCCCCACGTAGAGACGACTAAATGCAGCCGGTGCAATGATAATGTATCAACTATCACACCAATAACCAATTGCCGAAGGTGTTTCTTGCGCTATTTACAAGGAGAAAGAGAAAGAGAATTAGCACACGGGAAACATTCTGGGGGAACCAATTAGATGGATCTACTATTGGAATTGATATCTGACGAAGACTATAGTATCTTATCCCGGTTGGTACACGAGGAATTAAATGCTTATAGAAACCTTTCCACCGACCAACTTTATTGCTACTCGTGCGCCCCTTTCGAAATCGAAGAATTTTTATATCTTAGCTACCATTATGTATCCGTTTTCTCCCCAGCGTATTACTCCCTCTTTAGATGTTACGTATGTGCTCAACCAGTAGCCTTGTGCACATCATTGTGGGACTGCAGAAGGTGTACCCTGCATTACTCACAAGGAGAACATATGCAAGAATTTATAACGAACCGAAACTGTTGACAGCTCGGTTCATAATGAGTAATGCCGGCGATCCTTCTTGTAACCACCCCATTCATCAATTTTCGTCACACTTTCCAAACTTTCATAAGGCGCATTGTCGAAAGATCATATTCTATAGAAGATATGTCGGTAAAACCCGCACCCCTACCCGCATGTGTTGTCCTTGCTATAGACTTAGACAACTTAGAATCAAACCCGATTTAGTAATCTGCCATTGGGTAACTTACGGTAACCTAAACTTTCCTACCTGCGAATACTGTAAATCCACCTTGGAAACTGTCCGTCCCATCCTGCACTGCACCGAGTGTATTTTCTCCTATCTCGAACGAGCTTTATATGAAAGAGACCATGGAGGAAATATAAACTCATTGGAAGCTTTCGCTTTTTGCAGAACGCACAGGCAGGGCTTACGGGCTTAAAAAGGACAAGGTGCAAAATGTGCCCACTATTGAAAATAAAAACACCAACACATCCTCTACTGGATGATTCGTTCTTTAACAGCCTATATGTAAAATGCGTCTCTATTATGACACATGATGTGTTAAATTCAAATAATACGTATATTATATGTACCAATTGTTATAAACCCGAGGTCTACAATAGAGTCTTAACTCGTTATTCGCACACGTTCCAGTACGGAACAGTACCGCCTGAGGAATGTAAACTTTGTCGAAAACTGTGTCGCGAGAGTCGCCCTCTCCAAGAGTGCGCAAAGTGCCTCCGAGCCTACCACATATTCGTAGAAAAAGTAATTAGAGCAAATCAGAAGGACACTTATAAACGATTAGTGGGACTGTCCGTCAATTCTGGTACTTTAGATTTAGAATATGGAATAGCAGAAAGGAGGAGTGACCCCAATGACTTAGAGACTTTGGCAGAATCTTTGTCAAATTAAAATTTTAAAATGCACTCCTCATTTCACTGTCCTGCCGACGTAAATCTATACTCAACCATTATAAGTTATATAAATCAATATCGTAACAAAATAATCCATGCTTATATACTATGTTAAGAAAACATAAATATATATATACATGTATGATTTAAAAATCATAAAAATACACATATATACGCATAAATATATTCAGAAAAAAAAGGAAAATATATATATAATACAAAAAATCTTAATTATAAAAAAAAATATATATATACATATATATCTATATGATTTTCTTATTAGAATCGAAAATCCTTATATACACATACATACAGGGTCTACCAAAAGTGTGGAAACCCCTAAATATCTCGGAAAATATACGTTTTACAGAAAAGTGTTTCCAACAAAAGTTGTAGGGTTTAAGAAGATCTATATACTGATTCTATCAGTTTGACCTTGGATGGCGTCGTCAAGGTCAGGTCAAGGTCACATTGACTTTTTTAAATGACACCCCCTACATTTGATTGCATATTCTTATAGCTTAATTCAAGAGCTTTCCAAAACACTATAATAATGTTTATTTTTATTAAGTACTTTGCGAGTTATGAGGGTTGAATGATAGAGTAGCGCCGGTATTAACATTATCCAAGGTGTACTACATGGAGGTTACTCGCTCGGATTTGCATCTGTTGTGTGTGTGATCCAGCTAACTAAGGCAAGATCGGTCGTGGATCCAGTCAGCAAAAGCAAAGACCCAACCAAATTACAATCGAGCATTTAAAGACCTGGAAAGCAATCGACATAGTAAACAGTAAATAAATTTGTGGATGCTCATTTATCATAATAATTGTTCGAAATGTGTGCGTGTGCGTGCGTGCGGTGCGTGTATACAGAGATCAGGTTAGGTTGCACCAAACGATTGCAAATGTGTTTCAATGTGTTAAAGTAAATGCTGAAAGTGGCTGCCATTTACTTCCTGACAATATGCTAATCTTTGGTAGAATGTAGAAATGACTTTACGATTCGTTTCAAAAGGTATCAAAGCCATTTCATCCCTTATTCGCTGTATCAATTCGTGAATGGTTTTAGGTTTTGTTCTGTAAACCTTACTCTTCAGATATCCCCATAGATAATAATCAAGAGGAGTTAGATCTGGTGACCGAGGTGGCCAATCCTCTCCTCCCTCATTTCCGTTCCTTCTTCCTATCCACCGTAGCGGAAAAGTCTCATTTAAAATACGACGTGGTCTTGCACCAAAATGAGCAGGAGCTCCATCATGCTGAAACCATATTTCTTGGAAATTATTTGGAAAAGTATTCTGTATGGCTGGAATTATTTGATCAACAAGTAATCTCTCATACCTTTGAGCGTTCAAATATTCTTCAAAAAAAAACGGCCCTATTAAATAGCCATCTATTATTCCGCACCATACATTTATTTTTTGTGGATGTTGTGTGTGAGTTTCCCGCACCCAATTCGGATTCTCATCTGACCAGAAACGAAAATTTTGATTATTAACTTCTCCCGTTAAGGTAAAAGTTGCCTCGTCTGTGAAAACAATTTGATAAGGGAAGATGGGCCGGACATCTATTAGTGCCATCATTCTTTCACAGAAATGTATACGACGCTCCTCATCTCCGTTTTGCAATTCTTGAACGTATTGCAATTTATATGGATGGAACTTGTTCTTCTTTAAAATTCTCCAAACCGACATGGGAGCAATATCGTGAGTTTGAGCGACTCTCTGAACACTAGAATTGGGATCTTCAATAAATGTCTGCAGAACATCAAGTTGTTTTTCTTCGTTGGTTGCAGACAATGGTCTTCCTGACTTAGAGCGATTTCTTACGCTACCAGTTTGTCTAAAACGTTCTATTGTTTTTAACACAGTGGACTTATTAATTCGACGGTTCGGATACGTGTCATTAAATAATCGAACGACATCAGAGAACGATCTTTCGTTATCACCCCATCCACGCATCATGAGGATAGTGATTCTTTCACGTTCCGACAAGTCGCCAGCCATTTTTAAAACGTTTAATTTTAATTAATCGTACGTTGTATTTGGACGATAACAATTAATTTCTGCTTGCTCAAAGCTGAAGTTAGAAGGTGCTCGTTCTTTGATAGCTTTATACATTCTTAGTTGAATTTTAAATGCGAGTTAGACTGCATGTAGTGCGTTACATAGCGGTAAATGAAGGAACTAACGAGACGTTTCATACACGTTTTATGGAGCAATTTTTTGGCAATTTGACTTCAGCGAAATATGAGGATATGTTGAGGAATCGATCTTGCCTTAGTTAGCTGGATCACACACACAACAGATGCAAATCCGAGCGAGTAACCTCCATGTAGTATACCTTGGATAATGTTAATACCGGCGCTACTCTATCATTCAACCCTCATAACTCGCAAAGTACTTAATAAAAATGAACATTATTATAGTGTTTTGGAAAGCTCTTGAATTAAGCTATAAGAATATGCAATCAAATGTAGGGGGTGTCATTTAAAAAAGTCAATGTGACCTTGACCTGACCTTGACGACGCCATCCAAGGTCAAACTGATAGAATCAGTATATAGATCTTCTTAAACCCTACAACTTTTGTTGGAAACACTTTTCTGTAAAACGTATATTTTCCGAGATATTAAGGGGTTTCCACACTTTTGGTAGACCCTGTATATATAAATATTTAATTACAAACTATATCCTGTTATTATGAATATGTACTCATTTAGTTGTAAGATTACCAAATCTGTTAACCACATGCGCTCATCTATAATTGTATCCGACATTATGTACGCAAAAGTTAATATATCTATTTACATACTCATTAAATTGGAACTGTAATAATTTCAGACTACCATGAAGCCTCTAATCCTACTAATCCTCTTAGGCGAAACCGTCGCATTAATTGGATTTGATTGCGGTGGACGACACCTTAATATAACAGCTGTCTCCTTACTTGATGTTGGCGAATGTGACTTAAACATACGAAAACCTAATACCATAGATGTCCATATCCAACTACTCCAACTATCCGATTATAGCTACACCGAAGTCATACAGTGTAAAGTCGAAATATCCAGAAATATCTACCATTGCGGCATGCATTCGCATATTTCTGCAGTTCATAATGGGAGAGCCGACTATGTGCATGAAACTGGATACTCTCAATGCCTGAGAATGCTCCAAGATGGAACACTTTCTTTTGGCAATGGCAATCTTGTCACCGGTATAAAGGCTAACCACACGACATACCGAAGTATTACCATAGCTGGTCGTGTGCAAGTTGACGGATACTGTAAAGGAGCTCAATATAACGATCCATACGGAACATGGGATGACGTTGTCGTCCAAGCAGCTGTGAAAATTTCTGTAAAATCCTCCTTCGTTCCTATTCAATTAAATACCGGAAAAATTAAACTAAAATCCGGTACAACTTGTGACCTCATCGATGGCTTTTGCCTAGATGCGGATGATGGATATACCTTCTGGAAATCTATACCAACTACCACCTGCAATTTCCATCAATACGATGTCCTGTATGAAGGACCCGCCAATAAAATTACAGAGGAAACTTCTGAAGCCCCTGTTATCTATAGTTTGGTCACCCAGGAAATCACCTTCGCTCTCATGACAACCACAGAGATGCCGCTGTGTGGTTATACTCTTTTACGAACCGAACATCCAAAATTATTTATCCTGGAAGCGAAACCGGGAAATACATTTGCCACTCGAGGAACAATACCTGTGAACAATCTCGATATATTCACTTACATGAATTCTAAATTCGTGTATATCGAGAAACATGTTAGACACCAAATGACATCCCTGTATAATAATGTCATTTTACAAAAATGTGAATTGGAAAGGCAAGTAATAATGAACGCGCTGTCGTTCGCTACACTTCAACCTGACGAATTTGCCTATCGGCTTATGAAAGGACCAGGATACATGGCTGTGACCACTGGAGAAGCCGTACAGATAATTAAATGCATACCTGTTGAGGTAAAGGTGAGAAAGACGGGAAAATGTTATATAGAATTACCCGTGACCGTACGTAACGAATCTTTATTTATCTCACCGAAATCAATCCTCAAGGATTGTTACTAAAATCGGCAATGAGCGCGAATGTAGTATCGAATTACCCAACTTGTACCGCATCGAGGATACTTGGATCCAAATTACACCTGAAATCCAAATCAGGCAATTACCTCCAGACCAATTGAAGCCTATGGCCGCTCTAACGTGGAGATATCTAACTCCCGGACCCCTTGCAGTGAGCGGAATATACTCAGATGAAGATCTTGAAAAATTACGGAGTCATATTATGTTTCCTGCAGAGAAACCAGCGCTGCTTAATGCGATAGCCAGAGGATTGACTGGACACTCTATGAATACTGAAGGAATATCAGTTTACAACTTGTTAGACGAAAATTCCTTGAATAAAATAGTGGAAAGTACTGCCTCAAGAATATGGAAAGGATTTATAAATTTCGGTTCTGTAACAGCCGGAATAGTCGGCATATTTATGATCGTCCGACTAGTGAAACTTGCAATCGACACTATCATCCACGGATATGCCCTACATACTGTCTATGGATGTAGTATTCACCTGTTTGGAGCATTATGGAGCTCACTCGCAAATTTGTTGCTTCATTTGGCTCGGGACTCTGGAAAACAACGAAATAACAACTCTGGAGGAACATCATCCCCTGAGAGACCGGCCAACCAGACTATAAATATGGAAGCCACAGCACTACCAGACGTAGTCACCCAGGAGCCAATTCCCGTTAAGCCTCCCAGAAAGAAGTCACAACACGAGGGAAACGCCAACCAAGTAAATATGCCTATAACCTACTCTCACTTGAGAGAGCATATAAATACTTTAGATAACTCCACTCAATCTCCCTAAATCAAAATCCTCTGAAAACTATCGGATTTTGATTCTTTAAGGGGGGAGGTGTTACGTCCCGCAATAAAAATTTTTTCAAAATCCTTATATTATACTATATCGCATACTAAAATTTCAAAAACTATATCTATATCATAATCCTTATCTACTATTGTTATATAATAACGTTTATATATATTGCGACGTTTATTCAATTGAGAGTCAAAATGAATCGCGACACTCCTCGAGATGTTGGATGGGAGTGTGCGCGGGGGAGCGAAAACGCCGTCAAAAACAATAACGAAATTATTGTACTCGCGTTCTGAGGAACAGGGATGGAGGACGTTCTCGCGCGAGCCGCGGCGGAGCGGAGACCGTATCGATATATCGAAAAGATGGGCGCCAGATGCGGTCTTTCACGCATCAGTTTTCGCGAAAAAGCCGAAAGACGTTAAAAGAAAACGATAGCCTGCTTCGCCACGGGCCGACTAGCTCGCCTAACGGTAGAGGGGAGGGGTTATTAGAGAAAGTTAATTGATTATGCGAGTCTTCGCGAAATTAACGGACGACAGACAAAACGACAATCGACAACCAAGCGAGACGAACACTTAAATAAATTACGCGATTTGAACAAAAAAAAAATAACAAGTTTATTACTAGAAAATTGAAGTAACACTACGAGTGATTAATTAACAAATCAATAATGCATTGAATCAGTTTTGAACAATGCCTCAGCAAACAATAATAAGCGATCATTAAACTGAAATTAACAATTCCTTACAAAGATATTATTTCGCTATTAATTCTCCGAAAGAAAACGAGAACGAATCATACAACTAACAAAAAGAACGACGCGGCACGACAAATTCATACGAAATACGGGAGCGAAAAATACAATATAATTAATCCTGGCACGAAAATTGCGACGGTATTCTGAGCGAGTATCTGCTCGAATCGACAACGAAAATGAGAGCGCTAATACTATCCGGTTATTTATCCGAGCCCGTTTTTATGGCCGGAGTTCGCAGGACAGAGCGAGGCTTGGCGGAATAATAAGAATTTTCGGTACAAAAATATTCGTGGATATTATTCAAACGATAGCGTAATTCCGGTAGCCAGAACTACAACTTATCGCAACGGAATTTTCCCCGCAGTTTCCTAGTTCGCGAAACAGATCGACAGCTTACTAATTCGACATCAGACGTAACCGAAGATACTGAATACTTTTGCGAAGACGGATCATATATGCGATAGGCGAACGATACTCTTAAATTTCGATAGCCGACGGTACACGGAGAATTTTCTCCGCCGATATCTCGCCTTTTTCTTCCGCGCAAATCGCTCAATTTTACTCTCTATGCTCTGGCGATTATTTCACACCACACTCTGTAAATTCGGCCGACGCTTCATATTATTTATTACGCGCCCTTCGACAGCGTAATAGGCGCGACAATGACGACCATATTCTATTCCCCGTTGTTACGCTCTTTTCGGCGGCATAATACGCGCGACGACGCAATTACTTTCACGCTCACTCAACCAAGAAATACCCAAAAACGCTCACACACACTCTTACAATTACCGACGACATACACGCTATTAGCATCCAAAAATCGCCCGGAGATACGTCCCGGGATATTCTACGCGGCGACAACAGCGGTACGACAACCCGGGCGGTATTCGCTTTCACGATCCTTCGCGCACGCGGTCGATATTCGCCGATCGATAGCTCCGCGTAAAGAACACCCGAAACCCGTAGAGAGACGAACGTTGCCTTATCAATTTATCGCCGACGTTACAATGGTCCTTCCTCGGTCGCTTGCCTCCGGTCGCCCGACAAATCCACGAAATATCACCGTCTCGGCAAACGGCTCGAGCGGTCGCGAAACACGAAAAGATGGCGACGGCGGCAGAACGGCCGGCACGCGGACGAAATCGCGTACGTGGCTTTTACCAAAGGATGGGCAACCTCACCGATAACACGTCCTCCTGCTGGGGTGGTCCTCGGCCTCGTCCTCTGCTCGGTCTCTCGGCAGCAACGACACACAATTAATTTCAACGAGACTACAATTCGACTGCTACTAATGAGCGTCCGCACCAGAATGATCCTGGGATCTCGCGGCCCGGGGTCGATAGCGGCGTCAATGACCGCTTAGTGGGGTGCGCAGCCCCGCGGCCAATCAGGATTCGGCACGCGAAGGGTCCTAGCGCCTCGCGAGATCCGCGGCGCTTTTAGCGCTTCGCGCGCAATTAATTCGATTTGAATTATATAATTGCTGTCGCGGGCCCCGGTACAAGGGCCCGTTGGAGGCTCCGCTGTCGTCTGTCCTCCTCGGAGGGTAGCGTCGATCGGACTTTGGTCCTCCTTCCTGGGACGTGGGTAAATTCCCATGGTATCGTCCTTTCATCCGCTATTATCTCCTCCGTTCGCTGGCGTTAAGCGTCCTGCTGCAATCTTCCTTGATGTGCTTCCGGTCCTCCGGATCTTCTCCGGCGAGGTGCCCGTTGTCGTTTATTACAAACAAAGAAAAATTTGATACAATTAATAACAATCTTAATAAACTATCGATAGCGCTCGTCTCTCCGGGGATTTTTAGATAACGCTCTCTCGAGGTTGATTCTGGCGCGGCCGCTCGACCTGCGCCCCGTAAAATCTCGGGGCGGATGGACGCTCTAAAGGACGGCAACGTCACAATATATATATATCTGTCCTGCGCTGACAGCACATGTGTAGTACGCTCCTCGGAAGTCGCTACAATATACCTGAAAATTATAAAGAAATATCAGTAAAATGTTATAATATTATCATATTATTATTACTCTCTATAAAATTTCGTTATACTAGTGGAACTAACCGTAGAACTAGAAATAGCGAATATATTTATATATATTTATATATAGACAAAATCTAACAAAATGAACCTAACCGTTATCATTGGAAATTTATTGAATAAACTTTAATTAACTATATTGAAAATCATAAAGCCATAATAATGTAAAGAATTTCAAATCTAAAGTATATATATATATTTACAAATATCTCTCATTATTCGAATAATCAATCGTAATGAAACAGATTCGATAACGATTCATTTTGTTAACAAAAAAAAAACACACAATATATGATATAAAAAAAAAAAAGGAAAATATATACTTACGTAGAATAGATTTAAGTTCTAGTTGAAACATCGTAAAATGTAAGATCAATTATCCTTCCGATAAGTATATATAATCCACACCCTTCAAATATTAATATAGGAAATTTTCCCCCTTATACGAGTATACTCGTACATAGGTCCCCAATTTCAAGAATCTGTAAAGAAAAATCAATCAATATAAGCCAAATCTAGCAATCTTATATTTTAGAGACAAGAAACACTCTTATAAGTGAGAATCAAAACCTTCAACGATTAACATTAATGGAATTGCTCCACAAGGCCCTTTTAAATAATTATTAACAATATAACCTTAAGGACCTAACCATATAAAAGGAGACGCAAAGACTTGATTTACAAGCAAGAATGCTTAATACGAATAATTAATAAAATAAACTCTGCGCGAAAACTAAATAAAATCGTCCTTACAATAGTGACATATATATATATATATATATATATATATATATATATATATTCATATAAAGCCACTTAGTAAAAATACGTACTCATTACATTACGAATAAATAACCGAGAATAAACGTACAATACGTTCAAAAGAAAAATTATAACTCTTATACATGACACTTTTAATAATAAACTTGTAACGATGCATTCCGGTGCATCGGTACGATTCCCGGCATAACATCCGCCGGAAGCTGCCGCCCGGCAGAACACCCGCCGGGCAGAGGCAGGGGCGCGGTGCGCCCACCTTTTTAAGATTGCCGAAAACCGAAATTCGGCCGAACATCGCCGAACAGAGTCGATGTGGCCCGAACCGTCGACCGGCGAAAGCCCGCGTTCGGCTCTTACCCGAATCCCTCCGAACGGGCCCGACCGTACCGTTTTCCGAAAACCCGTTCGGAAGGGGTTATACCGTCACGCGCTGACGCGGGCAATTAGCTCGAATAAAAAAGGGCCACATTTTTAACTCTAGACACAGTTTTCCGATCCGCTTGAAGCAGTACGCTTTCAAAAGCAATCCTCGAGAAATCCTATCAAACGCACAGAAAGAGCTGAAGACAGAGGTGGAGCGTGCTCCGTCTCCGAACGAGAGTTCTCGATTCTGACGCCGAAAGTGCAATCCACCTAATCCGCAGTTGCAACCCTCACGGAAGGTGGAGCTTGAGCCGCCCCGGATCGGGAGTTACCGATCCAGCTGCATCGCGCAATCCATCCTTCGCGAAATTAAAAACAGGGTTATACGCACCGAACATCGTTGCATGCAGTACATGCAAGCGCATCTAGAAACGAACGTGTAAACACCGCCGCGTTCAAGCGCATACGCGATTTATACGCAGACTTTAAATCGCGAAATAAATATTACGGCGAAAATCACCGTCGATTCCGAGAACCGAAGCATTCTCGGAATCTCGGGATTCCCCGCAGAAAAAGCGCCGCAAAAACGCGCGCCGTCTCGCGCGATCGTAAACATCTGCCAGCGTGCGAAAACGAGGCCGAATATTAATACTGATTAATTTCGGCCAAATTACGCGAACCACGCGATTTATATCCGAGCTGTTATAATCACGCACACGCTCACACACTCGTCCACTCATTTACACACTCTAACACTGTACACATATTCATTCAAACGCAATAAACGCAATTATACCACACACACACCGCGTATTTCATTCAACGAAACCTACCACCGGCGATCTATCCGCGCAAAGAAAAACGTCCGGAAATACGACCGTCACATTGGCGCCCGAACAGGGACGTTTTTTTTTTACTCGCGCTGCGATTGTTTTTTTTGTGGAGTGTGAGCGTGCATGATGAGGTCGTGGCTATACGCGCTCCCGAAGGAGCAACTGGCCGTGCTAGCGGAGGGCTATGGATTAGAGAGCACTGGCACTCTCGACGACATCCGCCGACGTATGCGGGAATACGCAGACACTCATACGGACGAATTCGCGACTGATCCGCGCGAACAAGCGGGTCCCTCCGGGGCATTACCGCAGGTTGTTATCACGGGGTCCTCGCCCTTGGACCGCGAGGCGCCCGGAGATTTCGCGATTCCCCCGCTGCCGGATTACCGGGCAGTAAACCAACTCCGGAAGAGTGGTTTCCATTTTGATGGACGCGATCCCGCCGCCTTTCTGGAGCGGCTTGCCGAATTCCGCGAGAATTACCACATCGGGGGGGAACAATTACTGCGCGGGTTATCGGAGGTATTAAGGGGAGACGCCTTGTTGTGGTACCGGAATCACCGGGCCAGCTGGACCTCGTGGCAGGGGTTCGAGGCGGCATTTCGCCTACAGTTCTTGCCTTATCGATACGATGCTTCCCTCCACCGCGAGATCGAGAACCGTCACCAGAAGGGCAACGAGACTTTCGCGCAATACTCTACGGTGATGATGACGCTCATGCGCCGGGCCGGCGGATTCTCACCCCTTATGCAGCTCGAGTATTTGTACGATCATATGCATCCGGAGTACAAATTCTATATCCGACGACGCGATATTGACGACATTTCCGAACTACAAGCGCGTGCTCGCGAACACGAGGACCTAGTAAGCGAACGACAAGAGGCCTTGAAGAGAGAGAAAGCCGAAGCAAAGCCCGCCGTGGCGGCTGTCTATGATAAGACCGAATGCTGCTGGCGATGCAAGCAGCGCGGGCACACGCGCCGTCAATGCCGACGCCCCGCGAAGAAATTCTGCTCGCAGTGCGGGCGAGACGGGGTGCTCACCGCGCAGTGCCACCCACCGGCGGGAAAAGCCAACGGGGCTGGAGAAAAGGTCGCCGCCGTAACCCCCAGCCCCGAATAACGTTTAAACTGCGACCACACACCCCGATCAGCATCGGAAAATTTACTTTCGACACTCTGGTCGATGGGGGGTCCGAGATATCGCTGATGAGTAAAAGAACCGCCGAAACGTTGAAACAAGCAGGTTTCGCATGGACGAGGGGGGAAAGCCAGATCCAATTGGCAGACGATCGAGACGCGGAACTCGCGGGGAGAATGACCCTGCCGGTTAAGGCCGCCGGCCGAACCACGACACACACATTCGGGATATTACCAGGCCTATCCAGCGAGGTATTAATGGGGGTAGACTTACAGGCGAAGTTACGGATAGGCACGCCGGCTCCGCCGATGCATGTGCTCCAATGGCACCAGCATTGTTGCACCATCGAGGGCCTGGCCGGAAGGACGACCGAGGAGGACAAACGGCTCCAAGAATTCGTGCGAGGTGAACTCGCTAAGTTTAACGCCGTGAAAGGGCCCACCGATCGGGCCCAACACTCCATACGGCTTATCAATAACACACCGATTAAGCAACGATACCGCCCACGCAATCCAGCGATGCAGGCAGTCATTGATGCCGAGGTGGAGGAAATGATGGCCCAAGGGGTCATCGAGCCCTCGTACAGTCCATGGAGCTCGCCCATTGTGATTGTCAAGAAAAAGGACGGCCGGAAACGTTTCTGCATCGACTTCCGCCGGGTCAACGACGTGACGCATAAAGACGCGTTCCCGTTGCCGCAGATCACCGCGACCCTCGACAAATTAAGGGGGGCCCGATATTTGTCTACCTTGGATCTCAAAAACGGTTACTGGCAAGTACCTCTGGCTCCGAGCAGCCGGCCGATCACCGCATTTACAATACCGGGGAAGGGACTCTTTCAATTTAAAGTCATGCCTTTCGGGTTACACTCTGCCCCGGCCACGTTCCAAAGACTACTGGATACGGTTCTCGGACCCGAGTTAGAGCCACACGTGTTTGTTTATCTCGACGATATCATCGTGATTAGCTGAACGTTCGACGAACATCTCGAGCTGCTGAGGGAAACTTTCCGACGCCTTCGTGACGCGCGCCTCCGTCTGAACCCGGAGAAATGCCGATTCTGTGTCGACCGTTTAACATACCTGGGGCACGTTATTGACCGGGAGGGAATCCGGACCGATCCCGGGAAAATTCAAGCCGTGGCAAACTGGCCTGAACCGCAGTCCGTCAGGCAGATACGTCAATTCGTGGGGATGGCGTCTTGGTACCGCCGCTTCATTCCGAACTTCTCCACGGTCGCGGCCCCACTCACGCAATTGACTAAGAAAAACGCGCGATGGAGATGGGGAGAAGAAGAGGCCACCGCGTTCGCTCAGCTGAAACGCGCCTTGAGTTCCGCGCCGGTTTTGGCCTGCCCCGATTTTACGCGCCGTTTCTTCCTCCAGACCGATGCTAGCACGACCGGACTCGGCGCAGTGTTGACCCAGAACTTCGAGGAGGGCGAACGCGTGATCGCCTACGCGAGCCGTACCCTGAATGCCGCCGAGTGCAATTATAGCGCTACGGAGCTTGAATGCCTAGCCATCGTATGGGGCATCCGGCGGATGAAAAACTACCTTGAAGGTTACGCTTTCACCGTCATAACAGACCACCAAGCCCTGCGGTGGCTGCAGAAAATTGAGTCCCCGACCGGACGCCTCGGACGCTGGGTATTCGAGCTCCAACAATACGACTTTGACGTAAAATATCGCCGCGGAGTACTTAATCGCGTCGCAGACGCGCTATCGCGTCAACCTGTAACCTGCGCCGCGAAAGACCGGGGATGCGCCTGGTACCGCCGAAAATTCGAAGGGGTGCAGCAAGACCCCACCGCACACACCGACTACCGTATAGAGGACGGTAAATTGTACCGCCTGCTCTACCACAGCCTCAACTTCAAGGATACCGCCGCAGAAGAACAATGGAAGCTCTGCGTATCCAAGGAGGCCAGACCCGACATTTTACGTCGATACCACGACGCCCCCACCGCCGGGCACATGGGCATCGCAAAAACGATCGCCCGGATCGCCGAATTCCATTATTGGCCGGGGATGTTCCGCGATATCGCGAACTACGTCCGAACCTGCAAGAACTGCCAAGCGCACAAGGTCACACAACAACGGCCGGCAGGAACTCTCCACGCAACTTGTGTCAGCCGACCGTGGGAGCAGGTAACGCTCGACCTGGTCGGACCACTGCCACGCTCCCATCAGGGGCACACGTGGCTCTTCGTGATGCAGGACCGCTTCACGAAGTGGGTAGAGCTCGTGCCTCTGCGGCAAGTGACAGCCAGCGCCGTCACTAAGGCGCTAACCGAGAGGGTGATCTTACGCCACGGACAGCCGGATTCCGTGCTGTCGGACAACGGCACCCAACTAAGGTCCAGGAAACTGGAAGAACGCCTGCGGGCGTGGAACATCCGACACATTACCACTCCAGCTTACGCTCCGCATTGTAATCCGGTGGAAAGAACCAACCGGACCATTAAGACCATGGTCACGCAATACGTGGAAAAGGACCACCGAGCCTGGGACGAGCACATCCCGGCGTTCCAATTCGCCTTCAACACGGCTTTCCAGGACGCCACCGGATACACGCCCGCCTTCCTCAATCACGGGCGCGAGCTAAGAGGACGAGAGGACAGCGACCGGCCAGTCACGGAGCACGACGCCCCGGATAGCCTCCACAAAAAGCTCACAGAGGCATACGAGCTGGTAAGAATACAGTTCGCACAAGCATTCCAACGTCAAAAACATCATTATGATCTCCGTCGTCGATCATGGAAACCAAGTGTCGGAGATTGGGTGTGGAAGCGCGACCACCCTCTTTCGAAGAAAAGCGCAGCGTTCAACGCCAAACTGGCGCCCAGATTCAGCGGGCCATACGAGATCCGTCGAATAGTATCACCCGTTATAATGGATCTCCGAAGCAAGCGGGGGAAATGGATAAAACATGTTCATATACAAGACCTGAAGGCCGCTCATATCAACAAAAACAATAACAGTTTTATTTCCCCCGAAGATGACATCGACCTCGAGCCTGAGGTAGCAGCGATACGAACATCACTCTCGAATCAACCGTCACACGAGATGGAAACTGGAAAGCGAGAAATCTTAGACGACATCGAGGCCCTGCTTCGCGAATACGAGGCAGGTACCATCGACCCGGTCCAGGTGACGGAGCCAGCACCGCCACCAATCGCCACGCCAACGCCAACGCCAGCGCGGCCACCGAAGGTCGGGACCGTCATCCAGCGGTCCGACCACACGACCCGCCGTAAGCAGGAGGCATTCCTGGCACCTCCGCCACCACCACCGAAGGCAAGGGCGCCACGCCCGTATGAGAGGCCACCCCGGCCAGTAAAACCGGAAGCAGCAACGGAACGGCCCACTCTACTGCGACCGATGGGACCGCAACCACCACCACCGATTCCCGTCGAAGTAGAGCCCGGAATCGTCGTGGAAATTCCACACTTCGCGGTCTACGTATCGCGAAGATATAAAGCGCGAACCGCCATCGGACGATGGATTATCCGGTTCACGAGGGACGGAAGAGTCCGTTACTGCCGCCGACTACCGCAATAATCATGTGCGGGAAGAAAAAAATCCGCCGAACAGCCGCGCGATGAACCGACATGCCCGATGAGCCGACCGATCGAATGCCCCCAATTCGGGCATTAATGTCAGAAGGGGGGTGATGTAACGATGCATTCCGGTGCATCGGTACGATTCCCGGCATAACATCCGCCGGAAGCTGCCGCCCGGCAGAACACCCGCCGGGCAGAGGCAGGGGCGCGGTGCGCCCACCTTTTTAAGATTGCCGAAAACCGAAATTCGGCCGAACATCGCCGAACAGAGTCGATGTGGCCCGAACCGTCGACCGGCGAAAGCCCGCGTTCGGCTCCTACCCGAATCCCTCCGAACGGGCCCGACCGTACCGTTTTCCGAAAACCCGTTCGGAAGGGGTTATACCGTCACGCGCCGACGCGGGCAATTAGCTCGTATAAAAAGGGCCACATTTTTAACTCTAGACACAGTTTTCCGATCTGCTTGAAGCAGTACACTTTCAAAAGCAATCCTCGAGAAATCCTATCAAACGCACAGAAAGAGCTGAAGACAGAGGTGGAGCGTGCTCCGTCTCCGAACGAGAGTTCTCGATTCTGACGCCAAAAGTGCAATCCACCTAATCCGCAGCTGCAACCCTCACGGAAGGTGGAGCTTGAGCCGCCCCGGATCGGGAGTTACCGATCCAGCTGCATCGCGCAATCCATCCTTCGCGAAATTAAAAACAGAGTTATACGCACCGAACATCGTTGCATGCAGTACATGCAAGCGCATCTAGAAACGAACGCGTAAACACCGCCGCGTTCAAGCGCATACGCGATTTATACGCGGACTTTAAATCGCGAAATAAATATTACGGCGAAAATCACCGTCGATTCCGAGAACCGAAGCATTCTCGGAATCTCGGGATTTCCCGCAGAAAAAGCGCCGCAAAAACGCGCGCCGTCTCGCGCGATCGTAAACATCTGCCAGCGTGCGAAAACGAGGCCGAATATTAATACTGATTAATTTCGGCCAAATTACGCGAACCACGCGATTTATATCCGAGCTGTTATAATCACGCACACGCTCACACACTCGTCCACTCATTTACACACTCTAACACTGTACACATATTCATTCAAACGCAATAAACGCAATTATACCACACACACACCGCGTATTTCATTCAACGAAACCTACCACCGGCGATCTATCCGCGCAAAGAAAAACGTCCGGAAATACGACCGTCACAAACTCTAATACCACGACCAACAGATTTGTTAAAATTACATTTTTTAATATGCATAAATACCGCCTCTTATATATATATATATATATATATATATATATATATATATCTGAAATTTTGTGTCTAACATCTCCATTACTATTTAGGAGAACTATAAGACTTAAACATCACTCAAATTATACCTTACTTAAAATATACATATACTATACATATATTTGATTATAATTAATTCTATTAACACACATATATATATAATGAAATAAAATCACTATATTAATCCTACTAACCTAACTATTAAATAAGACGTATACATAAATACACAAAACGGAACAACAAAATGTATCTGATAATCCTCAATAAAACTTATAAATATAATAATTTAAAACTCAAGAGAATAAATTAAATAAATTAAAATCTATATCTGCCTCTGTTTAGACTATTGTATAAATAAAAGTCCCCTAATTATTCTTCATGACATACAGAATTTATTAAATAAATACAGTATGTATTAATCAGGAATCAATAAGAATTTTTCAATGAAATAAAATCAATTTATAAAACATTTTGTTGAACCAAAGGAGTAAACAAAAATATAATAATAAGAACGTTTATGCTTATATAATATATCGCTGGAATCTTGTAGCACAAATTATAGGTTTGAACATCTCTCTTTTCCCCACGTAGACTCTCTATTATATGTAGATTCTCACCACTAGCAACCTGAAAAAAAACAATCGTAATTAATAAAAAGTCTATATACAATTTCCTATAAAATATTCGAAGAGAATAATGACCCTCCAAGATAATATAATTAAAATATAAAAATTCTCAATTTAACGTTATACATTAATATTAAATTATTTCATGACAAATGTCCAACCAATAACTAAGGACATAAATTTTAATAATATATAAATTGGACACATACATATGTTACATAACTCAATTACAAGTAAATACGCGTAAAACAAATTACTAACAATAATAATTAGTCGCCATATTATAGAAAATTAAATTCATATAATTAATATATATAAAAGATCCCTTATAATATCAATAAAAATTAACGCATAAAAATTAACAAAAGAAACAATAAGTTAACATTTATAAATATGTAAAATAATAAAACAAAGGGAAACATTTACGCTTACTTACATAATTTCTTTATGATTATCAAAATATAAATATGAAATGATTTATAAGCCTCCCTTTCCCCAATGAATATATATATATATATATATATATATATATATATATATATATATTCTCTAACAACGTGTAGAAAAAAAATAAAAATATAATTAATACACATACATGTACATATATTACATATATTAAACGCGACGATTTTTGTCCTACATGGATATCGCGAATAAATTAAGACAAAAATAATACTTCTTTGAGAAATCAATGCCTTGACCAATGAGAATTTAACAAAAGATATTTTTAGCAACAATATTCCTAAATGAATTGTAATAAATTAGATAAAATCGTTTCGATATATGAACAATCGAAATCTTAATGCATTAGCCAAAATTCAAAATTATTAATGATAATCCAATACCTCATAAGGCAAAAGTATAAACACTTATAAAATCTTATTGTATGCCGTTTATAAAATTAATATCTTAAGATATATGAATCAATATTAAAATTTTGATACATATACGTATATACATTCTTGTCAGTTAATAATACAATTTTAAACCTTGTATTCCTTAATTACCTCTAAAAAATTTAATACTAACAATCAAGATCTATATAAAATCCCGCGATGTGAGCGATTTTGAATGATCATCCACCTCGGTATCGACCAATCCAAATATCGTTCAGAAGTAAAGCCGCGGTAGTCCTGCACCTGAAAGAGAAAAATTAATTAGTTAACGAATCTTAAAATTTTAACAAAACATCAATAATAAAACACAATTGGAAAAATCAAATATTAACGAGAAAATTTAATAGTTAATTTTTAACGACAAATTTGATAAATTACTCGACAGAATTGATCAAACAACCAATATACATAAGACATGACAGGCAAAGCATATTATATAATCACAAAAGCAATGCAATCACCTTTAAATAATTAAAAATATGATAATTAAATATTTTAAACGTGTTAAAAATGTAATAACATAATATTAACAGGTACGTCTTATAACAGTACTATTAAAAATGCTCATATAATCAAAGATCATTATAACACCGATGTCTTAACAAAATACATATATATATATATATATATATATATATATATATATATATATATATATGAAATTATGTTGAAATAACCCCTATGATTTTTGACTTAGAAATGTTGATCCATCAACCCTCTTCTTCCCCGTATATAGATATATGTACGCTCCCATCCGGTAACCTGTAAAAGAAATAAAACAATTAACACAAAATAAAGCCAACATTTAACGCAGACTTTGTTAGAATAATTCATTAAACAAACAAAAGTTAACGATAAAAATCTAGTAACCTTCTAGTAAATTTTCCAGTGACTATTCTAGCGACAAAATTTTGAAAGCAAATTCATGAATAAAAATTTAAAATATTTGTAACTTCGATATCCTTTACAATAGAGATATACTAAGGGCATAATTGTGATACCATTACCAAGTAGATCAACGCACTAAACGATTAATTCATCAAGATCAGTACACGTTCTAATATGTTCCCATATATAGTTCTAAAATAACAATTTCTACTCATCAGAGGTATAAATGTGATGCTAGCAATCAAATTAATCAAACAAAAGTGTTGTAACTTCGATATCTTTTACAATAGAATTATAAAAATGATATAATCGTGATACCATTACCAGGTAGATCAACGCACTAGTCGACTAATTCATCAAAAAAATGACGTCTAAATTTGGGTGAAAATGCTCTCGTACACATCTCGGGAACAATAATTCCAACCTATTGGATATATAGATGTAACCCCTCACGACGATAATATTTTATAATATTTATTCTTCACTAACCGTCGACATACTGCTCTTAGTGTAACCTACAAATCATAAAACCAAATAAATAATAGCTACACATTAAATGATATGCACGTAAAAATTTAATGCACGATACTAATAATCGAAATACAAAATAAAATTATATAAATATCAAGCGAACTCTCCCTCTAAATAATATTATTAAAATCAAAATTACTAGTATTCGACTTAATATCGTCAAAAGGACAACATAACAAATACAAGAATAGTAAATATTAAGATATTTTACAATAATATAATTTATGTCCCATGGAATAATTATAAGAGGTATATAATAATTCCCAACAAACAATGAATATTTAATGAATATCCTATAAAACCTGTAAAGACAAAATTATAAATAAAAACGTAAGATAATAACCAAAATTTAACAATTGATAAAACTAATAAATTTTATAGTACTAATAATTCACTATGATTAAAATTGAAATGACTTAAATACAAATAATAATAATAATAATAATGAATTTGCATAAATTTTAATAAAACCTACCCTTAAAAATAATAACATATCCTTGACCATCGACATTTTAATGTTGACCATTCAGCACTGCTCGTTTTTCTTGCTAAACCTGCTGACACCTGAAAACAAATAAAAATGAATATATGTTCTTAGACCATAAATTAATAAAAATATTAATGATTAAAAAATCTCAGGAACAAAATTTTGATAATAAAAATCTAGCGAATAATTATACATATATATATATATATATGTGTATCCACCCTTATATGTATATATATATATATATGTGTATCCACCCTTATATAAGCAATAATAAATGAATAATAAAACCTTAACAAATAAAATATTCATTTATAATAAGCTAGTAACGAAATTTAACCAAATACTAGCGGCCCACGACACAAATAATAATTTAAATTGATCTTACCTGAAAATCGAATAAGAATACCTTATATGACGAAGTCACGTGACCCCCTCCTGAATATCTCAAAAATTAATATAAAATAATATTTGGTCATAAGAATAATAATTTCTAGCAGGAAACTGCCAATATTTTATAAAATTGCAAAACATTAAGTATAACAAAATGGATAGCATCTATATGCTTAAGGCATATATACATGAGCCAATGAAAAGAAAGAAAAACCAACTAGCATAAATGAACCGAAACAACATAAAATTTAGATTAAAATAACTTAAAAATCAGAATAAAGCCAATGGACACCATCAAAAAATCAACCATGAACATTTACGATCATACTCTCCTATACATGAATGCATGTACCAAGCCTTATAAAATATTAACATTTCATATAAAAAATTTTCACTTATAATAATTCCCCTTTTTCAAGTACTTTAATGACAAAAATTCATAATATCAAACCCTATAAGTATATTTATGTCAGAATATTACTTACTAGTAAGTCTTCATATGACGAAAATATATGGACACCCTATATTCGTGTTCCTACTCACCGGGTACCCTCCTGGCAAAAGTATCACCTGAATTAATAAAATAATAATATTAAGGATGAACACCTACAGCTACCATGAATATAAAATGTATATACACAATTGCAAAATGCATGTACATTTGCATATGAGCACTCTTATACGTATATCTATATATATATATATATATATATATATATATATATATATATACAGGGTCTACCAAAAGTGTGGAAACCCCTAAATATCTCGGAAAATATACGTTTTACAGAAAAGTGTTTCCAACAAAAGTTGTAGGGTTTAGGAAGATCTATATACTGATTCTATCAGTTTGACCTTGGATGGCGTCGTCAAGGTCAGGTCAAGGTCACATTGACTTTTTTAAATGACACCCCCTACATTTGATTGCATATTCTTATAGCTTAATTCAAGAGCTTTCCAAAACACTATAATAATGTTCATTTTTATTAAGTACTTTGCGAGTTATGAGGGTTGAATGATAGAGTAGCGCCGGTATTAACATTATCCAAGGTGTACTACATGGAGGTTACTATACACGTGCATATGAACATATGCAAATTTAATAATGTAAGACTAAAATCTTCCAGGAAATGAATAAAGCCCAGGTGCATAACGTGTGAAATGACACTCAAAACATAGAATCAAAATTCAAAATTTTATTAAATAAAAACAAAAATTATAATAATGAATATAATAACAGCAAGCTCTACCATGCATAATATACATATATCATTAAGTCAAAGAAAATAAAACGTGAAAACACGAGAAAAATAGAGAAATAATATGTACTTACGGATAATATTGTACGAAGAATATTATGCGTGTAACTCTACGAGTCGAACAAACGTGCAAGGCCAAGTCCAGCACGTCGCGTTATCTCCATTGGAATTTTTCAACATCCTCTCCCGACCTAAAGGCAGAGGGAAGATCTAAATTCGCGCTCGCATGCCAAGCGAGTGCAAACCAAATTAATACATCGACCTCTCTTTTATAATTAAGCATTAACAAAGCATTTTCTATTAATATTACACTATTATCCAGCATCATATACCTTTACTCGTATATACACATATATATGCATACTATATGTGACATATAAATTGAATAAATTCGCATATACGTATATATATTTTATAACAAAACTCAATAAAATAAAGGTATAAATATAATAAATAAGCGTCGCGATGGAAATTGACATATATATATTAACTTGTCCAAAAATATCCCCATATATATGCATACTATATGTGACATATAAATTGAATAAATTTGCATATACGCATATATATTCTATAATAAAACTCAATAAAACAAAGGTATAAATATAATAAATAAGCGTCGCGATGGAAATTGACATATATATATTAACATGTCCAAAAATATCCCCATATATATGCATACTATATGTGACATATAAATTGAATAAATTTGCATATACGCATATATATTTTATAACAAAATTCAATAAAATAAAGGTATAAATATAATAAATAAGCGTCGCGATGGAAATTGACACATATATATTAACATGTCCAAAAATATCCCCATATACCGGGTGTTTCAGACCACCCGTACACCCCATTTTAAAGCAAAGGAAGTGGTTATTTTGAAAAATGTTTCAGACAAAAGTTGTTGAAGATGAAGTAATGCATTACATGGGTAAATTTGATTGACCTTGGGTGGCGTCGTGAAGGTCATGTCAAGGTCGACTTGAATTTTTTAAATGGGAACCCATATTTTTCATTGCATATTCTTGTAACTGACATCAAGACGTTTTCAAAACACTGGTTACAAAGTCTTTTTAGTTGAAATCTTCCTGAATTATAAGACTTCAAAATTTCAATACCGCCGGCGTCAGCATTACCTACGATGTACCGCGTGGAGGTCGCACGGATATCGAATTTACATCTCTTCGGGGTGCTTGATTAAACTGAGTCCCCTTGCCTCTCACGTGTGTATGTACTATGTGCAGCGCGCAGTCAAAGAGAAGGACCCCGGGGTTCGTCAGTCCCCCAATATCTTACAACTCTAAACCCTCTCTGCTGTGTATTTTCAAGTGAGATAGTGTTCAAACTGAGCACCGTTATTTGCGATGCAAGCATCCACTCTGGTTTGGAAGGAATTGGTTGCTCGAAGAATTTCATCAGCATTTAAGAATTGAATTGCTTCTCTTATCCTACGAATCATGTCGTCCCTTGTAGTTGGGCGTTCACGATACACCAAGTCTTTTACCCTTCCCCACAAATAATAATCCAGGATAGTGAGGTCTGGCGAGCGGGGTGGATAATTGATCGGACCATATTTGCCTATCCACCTATTGGGAAACATAGTATTTAGTACTGCACGGGCAATTCTTGATGTATGTGACGGGCATCCATCTTGTTGGAACCACATATCCAGGCGCAATCGCAGAGGTAGATTTTCTAATAAGACAGGAAGTTCTGTCTCTATCAAGGCTGAATATCTAACAGCGTTTAAATTTTCTTCAAAGAAAATAGGACCTATGATCTGGCTTCCAATAATGCCGCACCAAACATTCACCTTCCAAATATGCTGATGATCTATTTCTCTCAACCAGTGAGGATTAACTTGCGACCAATAACGACAGTTCCACGTATTGACACTTCCATCACATTTGAATGTAGATTCATCAGAAAATAAAATTTTGTGATGAAAATTAGGTGGTTGTTGTCTTATCCAGTTGCAAAATGCAAGTCTATTTTGACAATCATCATAATTTACAGCTTGGTGAAGAGACATTCGATAAGGGTGAAACTTGTTTTGACTCAAAATGCGTCAGATACTGGTAAGACTAACTCCAGAATCTATTTCTCGGCGTCTCAAGGAATCATGAGGATTCAATTCTGTTGATGCAAGAATTTCCGCTGCTCTTTCATTCCTAATTGGACGGCGGATCTGTCGATTTTTGTTATGTTGAGGCTGAACGACACCTTCGGTCCTGACTCGGTTAGCTAAACGTGAAAAAACGTTACGCGAGTGAGGAGTCCGATCAGGAAATCGCTCTTGCCACAATCTTTCTGCTGCAGCGAATGTACCTCGACACTCACCCAAAATTAGCAACATATCATATGCTTCTTCATTCGAATAGGACATGGCTATGACGATATGAATTAACCCGAATTAAATTATTCCGAGAGCAGGAATAGCGCGAGATTCGACCCTGGGTCGGGAAGACGACGACGTGTTTGCGGGACGAAGGATCGGCAGAACTAACAAAACCTAAGTACTTATAAAACAAAAGAAGGATCGGTAAACTTCGAAGTAGCAATTACGTCGTAGCAGATGCCCCAGGTTTGTGAAAGAAAAGTTTTACGATTCGGAATTATCATCATTTGTTTTATAGCTTTTGTTAGTCGCTTTCGCTCTGACGATTCCGTCGTCGTCTTCCCGACCCAGGGTCGAATCTCGCGCTATTCCTGCTCTCGGAATAATTTAATAAACCGTAATAAAGTGCTACCATCCAGCAACCTCTGAGTCTTTGGCCATTTTCTGCGCTGCCTTGCCACTTCTTCAGGTTCTCGCCGAGGTCGAGCAATCCAGGGAAGGAGCAGCGGTGCTTTTATCCATCCACGAATCCCGTCATCCGGTAAAAAAATAATAAAATAATAATTATTCTTGATCCACCTTGACAATAGCTTTGTATATTAGCTTGATTTATTCTTGATATATTGACAATTTTCCTCGAATCTTACCTGTACGTATACAGACTTTAAATTTTTTTTGAGTTGAACAATTTAAATTTCAACCGATCCTCTGAGAACGCTCGAAGCGTATCCTAGAGTGTAGCGTCGTTCGAGTCAGTCACTCGATGTGCATTGGGTAGCAAATTCTACTCCTCTGCCGCTTTCACGGAGAGCTTCTCTGGAAGAATTTCTCCGTGGATCCTGTGCCGCTGTGACGTGACGTCTTGCACATCGATACTAGACTCCGAATTTAAGACTCGCTCCTAGAGGATCTGTCGAAATAATAGAATTTATGCACTGGCTTACAAGTTAACTATCAAAACATTTCATGAATTTTATACTTATCTGAAGTAAGCCAGCCGCTCTTACTCGTACCCTTGTCTGTATCCCTGAATCTCCAGACCCCTCGGTGCAGCCACATGCTCCTGGAAATTCAAAATATGTTAAACCAATTATCATTCATTGTATGACAATCTTTCTTGAATCTTACCTGTCCGTATACAGACTCTAAATTCTTTCTTTCGAGTTGAATAATTTAAATTTCAACCGATCCTCTGAGAACGCTTGAAGCGTATCCTAGAGTGTAGCGTCGTTCGAGTTAGTCACTCGATGTGCATTGGGTAGCAAATTCTACTCCTCTGCCGCTTTCACGGAGAGCTTCTCTGGAAGAATTTCTCCGTGGATCCTGTGCCGCTGTGACGTGACGTCTTGCACATCGATACTAGACTCCGAATTTAAGACTCGCTCCTAGAGGATCTGTCGAAATAATAGAATTACTGCACTGGCTTACAAGTCAACTATCAAAACTGGCATATTACATGTAATATTTCTGGGTTTAATAATTATCTTAAGACTAATTATCGAGATTTATCATTTACGAAATATATTTTTATTCATTAAATAACGGCTTTAACAATTAGAATTTTGTAATTTTATATGTATATATTTTAAAATTTTCAAAGTCGACTTTTAATGATTACATAAGTCTAGGAATAATATTTTAATAAATTCTAATGCGTTAAGCCATTATCATTACAATAAATTTTACAATAAGAATATATGTATATGGAAATTAATTATCGCTTCGCTTAATAGTTATTATATCACTAAAAGAAATTTTATTCTTACAGTTCTCGGAACAATGTATGAAAAAGTGGTTCGTTTTACTTCTAAGATCACGACGGATGTGCTCGAAGAATTCATTGCACGCTCTACAGTGATCTTTTATTCAAGAGGTCTTTTGATTCTGACAATGTTTTATTCTTTGAAGAATTTCGTTTGGGCGACTTTTATATTAGCACATATATATATATATATATATATATATATATCTATAGATACGTATTCGCATATTACTTATGAAAATTGGTTTTGGCAAGTTTTTACTGAATCATATTTAATAATCATCGTATAAGATTAATAATTATTGTATAAGATCGTGGGGTTATTAATATTAATTATTTGTTAACATTCGTAATATATATATATATATATATATATATATATATATATATATTTTCCTTGCGTGCTGATATATGTTAATTTCGTCGCGGCGGCAGTCTATTATATCTCTACCTTTGTTTTATTGTTAAATTTGTTACAAAAATATATATATATATATGCATATAGTATGCATATATATGGGGATATTTTTGGACATGTTAATATATATGTGTCAATTTCCATCGCGACGCTTATTTATTATATTTATACCTTTATTTTATTGAATTTTGTTATAAAATATATATGCGTATATGCAAATTTATTCAATTTATATGTCACATATAGTATGCATATATATGGGGATATTTTTGGACATGTTAATATATATATGTCAATTTCCATCGCGACGCTTATTTATTATATTTATACCTTTATTTTATTGAATTTTGTTATAAAATATATATGCGTATATGCAAATTTATTCAATTTATATGTCACATATAGTATGCATATATATGGGGATATTTTTGGACATGTTAATATATATATGTCAATTTCCATCGCGACGCTTATTTATTATATTTATACCTTTGTTTTATTGAGTTTTATTATAGAATATATATGCGTATATGCAAATTTATTCAATTTATATGTCACATATAGTATGCATATATATGGGGATATTTTTGGACAAGTTAATATATATATGTCAATTTCCATCGCGACGCTTATTTATTATATTTATACCTTTATTTTATTGAGTTTTGTTATAAAATATATATACGTATATGCGAATTTATTCAATTTATATGTCACATACACTATGCATATATATGGGGATATTTTTGGACATGTTAATATATATATGTCAATTTCCATCGCGACGCTTATTTATTATATTTATACCTTTGTTTTATTGAGTTTTATTATAAAATATATATACATATATGTACTTATATTCAATTCATAAGTCACATATAGTATGCATATATATGGGGATATTTTTGGACATGTTAATATATATATGTCAATTTCCATCGCGACGCTTATTTATTATATTCATACCGTTATTTTATTGAATTTTGTTATAAAATATATATGTATGTGCACATTTATTCAATTTATATGTCACATATGGTATGCATATATATGGGGATATTTTTGGACATGTTAATATATATATATATATATGTCAATTTCCATCGCGACGCTTATTTATTGTATTTATACCTTTATTTTATTGAATTTTATTATAAAATATATATATGTATGTGCACATTTATTCCATTTATGCGTCACATATAGTATGCATATATATGGGGATATTTTTGGACAAGTTAATATATATATGTCAATTTCCATCGCGACGCTTATTTATTGTATTTATACCTTTATTTTATTGAATTTTATTATAAAATATATATGCATATGCGTACTTATATTCAATTCACATGTCACATATTGTTCGGGATCGCGCTTTCGATTCGCGAATTTTGTAAAACCGGGTAAGCGCGATTGAACTTTGCCGGCACATACCCGCGGGGGTATCGCAAGCTCTCTCAGTGCGTGATCGCGTAAGGAATACTTGATAGGAATGAAATTATATGCAGTTGCGACTTGATGTGTTACAGTAAGACCGGTGAGCGAATTACTGTCCGTTTATTGTTAAAGTCACAAAATGATACACGTTTGCTGATCTCAAGACGCGATGTAGGGTGAGAGCGCACCACTACGCGGATCGCGTGAGAGCGAGCGAGACAGCTATCGATCAGCTGTTAACGAGATCGAGCGAGACGGCGCTATATCGGCCGTTCGCTTGAGAGCGAGCGAGACGGCGCTCTATCAGCCGTTCGCGTGAGAGCGAGCGAGACGGCGCTCTATCAGCCGTTCGCGTGAGAGCGAGTGAGACGGCGCTATATCGGCCGTTCGCGTGAGAGCGAGCGAGACGGCGCTATATCGGCCGTTCGCGTGAGAGCGAGCGAGACGGCGCTATGCCGCTCGGATAAGAGTTTGAGCGAGACCGCACTATACACGTCAGTCCGCTGGTCCGATATAGATAGAATGAATATTGCTATCTGCGAATACGCGAACCGCACTGTTCACGACTTGACACAAATGCGAGAGAGACGGCGTTATGCCGCTCGTACTAGAGTTCGAGCGAGACCGCACTATACACGACTCGCCACGAATGCGAGAGAGACGGCGTTATGCCGTTCGTACTAGAGTTCGAGCGAGACCGCACTATACACGTCGGTTCGCCACGAATGCGAGAGAGACGGCGTTATGCCGTTCGTACTAGAGTTCGAGCGAGACCGCACTATACACGTCGGTTCGCCACGAATGCGAGAGAGACGGCGTTATGCCGTTCGTACTAGAGTTCGAGCGAGACCGCACTATACACGTCGGTTCGCCACGAATGCGAGAGAGACGGCGTTATGCCGTTCGTACTAGAGTTCGAGCGAGACCGCACTATACACGTCGGTTCGCCACGAATGCGAGAGAGACGGCGTTATGCCGCTCGTATTAGAGTTCGAGCGAGACCGCACTATACACGACTCGCCACGAATGCGAGAGAGACGGCGTTATGCCGCTCGTACTAAAGTTCAAGCGAGACCGCACTATACACGTCGGTTCGCCCAATTTTGAGATAGATAGCTGACTTGTGGCTATCTATGAATACGCGAAACCGCACTGTTCACGGCTCGCGTGAGAGCGAGCGAGACGGCGCTCTATCGGCCGTTCGCGTGAGGGCGAGCGAGACGGCGCTATATCGGCCGTTCGCGTGAGAGCGAGCGAGACGGCGCTATATCGGCCGTTCGCGGGAGAGCGAGAGAGACGCCCAGTTCGCTTGAACGGAGTTGCGGTACGACGAAGGCTCCGCCTCTGGCTGAGAGTGGAGGCGCTCCGAAAGATCCCGGCACTCGCGTTTGAACTGTTCACGTGCACTGCGGACACGATTACTGGCGCGCACAATGTTACTTCGCGAAACTGTTACAATGATTGAGGCTCGCGGTTGAAGGATTTCACACGCGTGAGACTAATGAAACGAATCTTAACTTTGCTCGTTAAGATTATCGCGAACTCTCGAATTTGCACTAATTTTACTCTCCGTATGACGCTCCGATCACTATGATGGAAAACGGAAGACTCTCGGGGAGAAAGCCTTTCTCCCGATAGATAAAGATTTGATCACGGATCGTATGATCGGACCTCGACGTATCCCTGATCATTACGTCAGATCGCGTGATATATAAGCCTGTTTATTGGCCAGGACCGTGTATTATTTCGCGTGATAGCGGATCCTGGATGATTTTTGAAAAACAGTAACGGCGTACGTGAACGCGGGTTCGATAGTGCGCAAACGGATGGCGCTAGTATGACCGGGGGTAATAATTTTATGCGCGATTCAGGGCAAATCCTTAACACATATAGTATGCATATATATATATAAAGGTATATATGTTAATATTTTTATATGTTAATATATGTTAATTTATGTATTTTTATATGTTAATATATGTTAATTTTCGTCCTGACGATTATTTATTACGTTTCTACTTTTATTTTTATTGGATTTTATTATAAAATATATATGCATATGTGTACATGTAGTCAGTTCACATGTTACATATAGTATGCATATATATGTATATAGAGGTATATGATGCTGGATAATAGTGTAATATTAATAGAAAATGCTTTGTTAATGTTTAATTATAAAAGAGAGATCGATGTATTAATTTGGTTTGCACTCATGCGAGCGCGAATTTAGATCTTCCCTCTGCCTTTAGGTCGGGAGAGGATGTTTAAAAATTCCAATGGAGATAACGCGACGTGCTGGACTTGGCCTTGCACGTTTGTTCGACTCGTAGAGTTACACGCATAATATTCTTCGTACAATATTATCCGTAAGTACACATATTATTTCTCTATTTTTCTCGTGTTTTCACGTTTTATTTTCTTTGACTTAATGATATATGTATATTATGCATGGTAGAGCTTGCTGCTATTATATACATTATTATAATTTTTATTTTTATTTAATAAAATTTTAAATTTTGATTCTATGTTTTGAGTGTCATTTCACACGTTATGCACCTGGGCCTTATTCATTTCTTGGAAGATTTTAGTCTTACATTATTAAATTTGCATATGTTCATATGCACGTGTATATATATATATTGTATATATATATATATATATATATATATATATATATATATAGATAGATAGATAGATATACGTATAAGAGTGCTCATATGCAAATGTACATGCATTTTGCAATTGTGTATATACATTTTATATTCATGGTAGCTATAGGTGTTCATCCTTAATATTATTATTTTATTAATTCAGGTGATACTTTTGCCAGGGGGGTACCCGCTAAATAGGAACACGAATATAGGGTGTCCATATATTTTCGTCATATGAAGACTTACTAGTAAGTAATGTTCTGACATAAATATACTTATAGAGTTTGATATTATGAATTTTTGTCATTAAAGTACTTGAAAAAGGGGAATTATTATAAGTAAAATTTTTTATATGAAATGTTAATATTTTATAAGGCTTGGTACATGCATTCATGTATAGGAGAGTATGATCGTAAATGTTCGTGGTTGATTTTTTAATGGTGTCCATTGGCCTTATTTTGATTTTCAAGTTATCTTAATCTAAATTTTCTGTTATTTCGGTCCACTTATGCTAGTTGATTTTTTCTTTCTTTTCATTGGCTCATGTGTATATGCCTTAAGCATATAGATGTTATCCATTTTGTTAGACTTAATGTTTTGCAATTTTATAAAATATTGGCAGCTTCTTGCTAAAAATTATTATTCTTATGACCAAATATTATTCTATATTAATTTTTCAGGTATTCAGGAGGGGGTCACGTGACTTCGTCATATAAGGTATTCTTATTCAATTTTCAGGTAAGATCAATTTAAATTATTATTTGTGTCATGGGCCGCTAGTATTTGGTTAAATTTCGTTACTAGCTTATTATAAGTGAATATTTTATTTGTTAAAGTTTTATTATTCATTTATTATTGGTTATATAAGAGTGGATATACATATATATATATATATATATATATATATATATATAAGTATTCGAATTATTTTATAGGATCTGACGCTAGATTTTTATTATCAAAATTTTGTTCCTGAAATTTTTAATCATTAGCATTTTTATTAAAATTATGGTTTAAGACCATATATTCATTTTTATTTGTTTTTAGGTGTCGGACGAGTTTAACAAGGGGGACAAGCAATGCTGAATGGTTAATATTGAAATGTCGATGGTCAAGAGTATGTTATTATTTTTAAGGGTAAGTTTTATTAAAATTTATGTAAATTTATTTTTATTATTATTATTTATATCTAAGTCGTTTCGATTTTTAATTATTGTGAATTATGGGTACTATAAGATTTATTAGTTTTATCAATTGTTAAATTCTGGTTATTATCTTACGTTTTATTTATAATTTTGTCTTTACAGATTTTATAGGATATTCATTAAATATTCATTGTTTATTGGGAATTATTATATTTCTCTTATAATTATTCCATGGGACATAAATTATATTATTGTAAAATATCTTAATATTTACTATTCTTGTATTTGTTATGTTGTCCTTTTGACGATATTAAGTCGAATACTAGTAATTTTGATTTTAATAATATTATTTAGAGGGAGAGTTCGCTTGACATTCATACAATTTTATTTTGTATTTTGATTATTAGTATCGTGCATTAAATTTTTACGTGCATATTATTTAATGTACAGCTATTATTTATTTGGTTTTATGATTTGCAGGTTACACTGAGAGCAAATATCGATGGTCAGTGAAGAATAAATATTATAAAATATTATCATCGTGAGGGGTTACATCTATATATCCAATAGATTGGAATTATTATTCCAGAGATGTGTACGAGAGCATTTTCACCCAAATTTAGACGTCATTTTTTTGATGAATTAGTCGACTAGTGCGTTGATCTACTTGTAATGGTATCACAATTATATCTTTTTTATAATTCTATTGTAAAAGATATCGAAGTTACAACACTTTCGTTTGATTAATTTGATTGTTAGCATCACATTTATACTTTTGGTGAGTAGAAATTGTTATTTTAGAACTATATACGGGAACATATTGGAACGTGTACTTATTTTGATGAATTAATCGTTTAGTGCGTTGATCTACTTGGTAATGGTATCACAATTATGCCCTTAGTATATCTCTATTGTAAAAGATATCGAAGTTACAAATATCTTAAAATTTTATTCCTGAATTTGCTTTCAAAATTTTGTCGCTAGAATATTCACTGGAAAAGTTACTAGAAGGTTGCTAGATTTTTATCGTTAACTTTTGTTTGTTTAATGAATTATTCTAACAAAGTCTGCGTTAAGTATTGGCTTTATTTTGTGTTAATTGTTTTATTTCTTTTACAGGTTACAGGATGGGAGCGTACATATATCTATATACGGGGAAGAGGGTCGATGGATGAACATTTCTACGTCAAAAAAAAAAAAAAAAAAAAAAAAATCATAGGGGTTATTTCACTGCATATTTTCATATATATATATGTATGTGCATATATATACGTTTTGTTAAAACATTGGTATTATAAGGATTTTTGATTATATGAGCATTTTTAATAGTACTGTTATAAGATGTACTTATTAATATTATATTATTATATTACTAACAACGTTAAAATATTTAGTTGTCATATATTTAATTATTTAAAGGTGATTGTATTGCTTTTGTAATTATATAATATGCTTTGCCTATCATGTCCTGTGCATATTAATTGTTTGATCAATTTTGTCGAGTAATTGTTAAATAAGTTATCAAATTTGTTGCTAAAAATTGATATTTAAATTTTATCATTAATATTTGATTTTCCTAATTACGTTTGATTATTAATATTTCGTTAAAATTTTGAGATTCGTTACTAATTAATTTTCTCTTTCAGATGCAGGACTACCGCGATTTTAATTTTGAACGATATTTGGATTGGTTGATACCGAGGTGGATGATCATTCAAAATCGCTCACATCGCGGGATTTTATATAGATCTTGATTGTTAGTATTACCCTTTTTTTTTTAGAGGTAATTAAGGAATACAAGGTTTAAAATTGTATTATTAACTGACAAGAATGTATATACGTATATGTAACAAAAATTTAATATTGATTCATATATCTTAAGATATTAATTTTATAAGCGGCATACAATAAGATTTTATAAGTGGTTGTACCTTTGCCTTATGAGATATTGAATTATCATTAATCATATAATAATTTTAAATTTTGGTTAATGCATTAAGATTTCGATTGTTCATATATCAAAACGATTTTATACAATTTATTACAATTCAATTAAGAATACTGTTGCTAAAAATATTCTTTATTAAGTTCTCATTGTTCAAGGCATTAATTTCTCAAAGAAGTATTATTTTTGTCTTAATTCATTCGCGATATCCATGTAGGACAAAAATCGTCGCGTTTAATATATGTACATGTATGTGTATTAATTATATTTTATTATTTTTTCCTCTACACGTTGTTAGAGAATATATATATATATATATATATATATATATATATATATATATGTACTCATTGGAGGAAGGAAAGCTTGTAAATCATTTCATATTTATATTTGATAATCATAAAGAGATTATGTAAGTAAGCGTAAATGTTTCCCTTTGTTTTATTATTTTACATATTTATAAATGTTAACTTATTATTTCTTTTGCTAAATTTTATGCGTTCATTTTTATTGATATTATAAGAGATCTTTTATATATATTAATTATATGAATTTAATTCTCTATAGTATGGCGATTAATTATTATTGTTAGTAATTTGCTTTACGCGTATTTACTTGTAATTGGGTTATGTAATATATGTATGTGTCCGATTTATATATTATTAAAATTTATGTCCTTGGTTATTGGTTGGACATTTGTCATGAAATAATTTAATATTAATGTATAACGTTAAAATGAGGATTTTTATATCTTAATTATATTGTCTTGGAGGGTCATTATTTTCTTTAATTATTTTATAAGAATTTTTATATAGACCTTTTATTTATTACGATTGTTCTTTTTCAGATTTCTAATGGTGAGGATCTACATATAAGAGAGGGTCTACGTGGAGAAAAGAGAGATGTTTCAAACCAATAATTTATGCTACAAGATTCCAGCGATATATATATAAGCATAAACGTTCTTATTATTATATTTTTGTTTATCCCTTTGGTTCAACAAAATGTTTTACAAATTGATTTTACTTCATTGAAAAAAATTTTATTAATTCCTGATTAATACATACTGTATTTATTTAATAAATTCTGTATGTCATGAAGAATAGTTAGGGGACTTTTATTTATCCAACAGTCCAAGCAGAGGCAGATATAGATTTTAATTTTATTTAATTTATTCTCTTGAATTTTAAGTTATTATATTTATAAATTTTGTTGATGATTACCAGGTACATTTTGTTGTTCCGTTTTGTGTATCTATGTGTATGTCTTATTTAGTAATTAGGTTAGTAGGATTAATATAGTGATTTTATTTCATTATATATATATGTGTGTTAATAGAATTAATTATAATCAAATATATGTATAGTATATGTATATTTTGAGTAAGGTATAATTTGAGTGATATTTAAGTCTTATAGTTCTCCTAAATAGTAATGGAGATGTTAGACACAAAATTTCAGGTATATATATATATAAGAGGCGGTATTTATGCATATTAAAAAAAAATGTAATCTTATTTTAACAAATCTGTTGGTCGTGGTATTAGAGTTTATTATTAAAAGTGTCATATATAAGAGTTATAATTTTTCTTTTGAACGTATTGTACGTTTATTCTCTGTTATTTATTCATAATGTAATGAGTACGTATTTTTACTAAGTAGCTTTATATGTATATATATATATATATCTATATGTTCACTTGCATATATACATATATGGGTATATTCTTTACGACTTTTAATTTTGATAATTTTATTTAAGTTGTTAATAACACTGTTATAAGGATGATCTTATTTAATTTTCACACAGAGTTTATTCTATTAATTATTCGTATCAAACATTCTTGCTTGTAAATCAAGTCTTTGCGTCTCCTTTTATATGGTTAGGTCCTTAAGTTTATATTATCAATAATCATTTAGAAAGGGCCTTGTGAAACAATTCTATTAATATTAATCGTTGAAGGTTTTAATTCTTACTTATAAGAGTGTTTCTTGTCTCTACTGGAAAATATGAGATTGCTACTTTTGGCTTATATCGATTGGTTTTCCTTTACAGATTCTTGAGATTGCAGATCTATATACGAGTATACACGTATAAGGGGGAAAATTTTCTATATTAATATTTGAAGAGTGTGGATTATATATATGTATCGGAAGGATAATTGATCTTACATTTTACGATACTTCAACTAGAACTTAAATCTATTCTACGTAAGTATATATTTTCTTTTTTTTCTTTTATATCATATATTGTTTTTTTTTTGTTAACAAAATGAATCGTTATCGAATCTGTTTCATTACGATTGATTTTTCAAATAATGAGTGATATTCGTAAATATATATATATATATATACTTTAGATTTGAAATTCTTTACATTATTATGGCTTTGTGATTTTCAATATAGTTAATTAAAGTTTATTCAATAGATTTCCAATGATAACGGTTAGGTTCATTTTGTTAGATTTTGTCTATATATATATATGTAAATATATTTGCTATTTCTGGGTTTACGGTTAGTTCCACTAGTATAACGAAATTTTATAGAGAGTAATATGATAATATTATAACATTTTACTGATATTTCTTTATAATTTTCAGGTATATTGTAGCGACTTTCGAGGAGCGTACTACACATATGCTGTCAGCGCGGGACATATATATATATATAAACGTTATTATATAACAATAGTAGATAAAGATTATGATATAGATATAGTTTTTGAAATTTTAATATGCGATATAGTATAATATAAGGATTTTGAAAAAATTTTATTGCGGGACGTAACAGAATGCTTTTAATCCGAATAACGCACGCCTATACGACGTAATAACGTCAAATAAACGCTTTTTTTCAAGCTAGCATGCGATGATGCGAACTACTGAATTACATAGAAATGAATGCTTTTAATCCGAATAACGCACGCCTATACGACGTACTAACGTGAATTAAACGCTTTTTTTCAAGATAGCATGCGATGATGCGAACTATTGAACTAACCAGAAATGAATGCTTTTAATCCGAATAACGCATGACTATACGACGTACTAACGTGAATTAAACGCTTTTTTTCAAGATAGCATGCGATGATGCGAACTACTGAACTAACGAGAAATGAATGCTTTTAATCCGTATAACGCATGCCTATATGACGCACAAACTAGAATTGAACACTTTTTTTCAAGATAGCATGCGTTGATGCGAACTACTGAACTAACTAGAAATGAATGTTTTTAATCCGAATAACGTACGCCTATACGACGTACTAACGCGAATTAAACGCTTTTTTTCAACATACCATGCGATGATGCGAACTACTGAACTAACTAGAAATGAATGCTTTTAATCCGAATAACGCACGCCTATACGACGTACAAACTTGAATTGAACGCTTTTTTTCAAGATAGCATGCGATGATACGAACTACTTAACTAACTAGAAATGAATGCTTTTAATCCGAATAACGTACGCCTATACGACTTACTAACGTGACTTAAACGCTTTTTTTCAAGATATCATGCGATGATGCGAACTACTGAACTAACTAGAAATGAATGCTTTTAATCCGTATAACGCATGCCTATATGACGTACAAACTAGAATTGAACACTTTTTTTCAAGATAGCATGCGTTGATGCGAACTACTGAACTAACTAGAAATGAATGTTTTTAATCCGAATAACGTACGACTATACGACGTACTAACGCGAATTAAACGCTTTTTTTCAAGATAACATGCGATGATGCGAACTACTGAACTAACTAGAAATGAATGCTTTTAATCCGACTAACGAATGCCTATACGACGTAATAACTTGAAATAAACGCTTTTTTTCAAGATAGCATGCGATGATGTGAATTACTGAATTACATAGAAATGAATGCTTTTAATCCGAATAACGCACGCTTATACGACGTAATAACGTCAAATAAACGCTTTTTTTCAAGATAGCATGCGATGATGCGAACTACTGAATTACATAGAAATGAATGCTTTTAATCCGAATAACGCACGCCTATACGACGTACTAACGTGAATTAAACGCTTTTTTTCAAGATAGCATGCGATGATGCGAATGTTATGTTTGAATTTGTTGTTACGTCTCGATCGTAACTTCTCACGTATTTATTTGTTACGTAATAGTAACTTCTCTCTATTTCTTTTTCATGGCATCCTGCTAGGCCGGCTATACCCTGGGACGCCGAGAGATTAAGAATCTTTCACGCTTCTTCTAGGAGTAGGATTGATGACTGGAAATAAATTTTAGGTGCACAGAACCTGACCCAATTTGTCCTTTTGACCTGTTCTCTTTTATTATATCATCTCCCCAAAGCTTTACAAATTTTTATTATTATCATTATTATTTGACAGGTATAGGTAACGTTTATCGTTATACGTATATACAGGGTCTACCAAAAGTGTGGAAACCCCTAAATATCTCGGAAAATATACGTTTTACAGAAAAGTGTTTCCAACAAAAGTTGTAGGGTTTAAGAAGATCTATATACTGATTCTATCAGTTTGACCTTGGATGGCGTCGTCAAGGTCAGGTCAAGGTCACATTGACTTTTTTAAATGACACCCCCTACATTTGATTGCATATTCTTATAGCTTAATTCAAGAGCTTTCCAAAACATTATAATAATGTTCATTTTTATTAAGTACTTTGCGAGTTATGAGGGTTGAATGATAGAGTAGCGCCGGTATTAACATTATCCAAGGTGTACTACATGGAGGTTACTCGCTCGGATTTGCATCTGTTGTGTGTGTGATCCAGCTAACTAAGGCAAGATCGGTCGTGGATCCAGTCAGCAAAAGCAAAGACCCAACCAAATTACAATCGAGCATTTAAAGACCTGGAAAGCAATCGACATAGTAAACAGTAAATAAATTTGTGGATGCTCATTTATCATAATAATTGTTCGAAATGTGTGCGTGTGCGTGCGTGCGGTGCGTGTATACAGAGATCAGGTTAGGTTGCACCAAACGATTGCAAATGTGTTTCAATGTGTTAAAGTAAATGCTGAAAGTGGCTGCCATTTACTTCCTGACAATATGCTAATCTTTGGTAGAATGTAGAAATGACTTTACGATTCGTTTCAAAAGGTATCAAAGCCATTTCATCCCTTATTCGCTGTATCAATTCGTGAATGGTTTTAGGTTTTGTTCTGTAAACCTTACTCTTCAGATATCCCCATAGATAATAATCAAGAGGAGTTAGATCTGGTGACCGAGGTGGCCAATCCTCTCCTCCCTCATTTCCGTTCCTTCTTCCTATCCACCGTAGCGGAAAAGTCTCATTTAAAATACGACGTGGTCCTGCACCAAAATGAGCAGGAGCTCCATCATGCTGAAACCATATTTCTTGGAAATTATTTGGAAAAGTATTCTGTATGGCTGGAATTATTTGATCAACAAGTAATCTCTCATACCTTTGAGCGTTCAAATATTCTTCAAAAAAAAACGGCCCTATTAAATAGCCATCTATTATTCCGCACCATACATTTATTTTTTGTGGATGTTGTGTGTGAGTTTCCCGCACCCAATTCGGATTCTCATCTGACCAGAAACGAAAATTTTGATTATTAACTTCTCCCGTTAAGGTAAAAGTTGCCTCGTCTGTGAAAACAATTTGATAAGGGAAGATGGGCCGGACATCTATTAGTGCCATCATTCTTTCACAGAAATGTATACGACGCTCCTCATCTCCGTTTTGCAATTCTTGAACGTATTGCAATTTATATGGATGGAACTTGTTCTTCTTTAAAATTCTCCAAACCGACATGGGAGCAATATCGTGAGTTTGAGCGACTCTCTGAACACTAGAATTGGGATCTTCAATAAATGTCTGCAGAACATCAAGTTGTTTTTCTTCGTTGGTTGCAGACAATGGTCTTCCTGACTTAGAGCGATTTCTTACGCTACCAGTTTGTCTAAAACGTTCTATTGTTTTTAACACAGTGGACTTATTAATTCGACGGTTCGGATACGTGTCATTAAATAATCGAACGACATCAGAGAACGATCTTTCGTTATCACCCCATCCACGCATCATGAGGATAGTGATTCTTTCACGTTCCGACAAGTCGCCAGCCATTTTTAAAACGTTTAATTTTAATTAATCGTACGTTGTATTTGGACGATAACAATTAATTTCTGCTTGCTCAAAGCTGAAGTTAGAAGGTGCTCGTTCTTTGATAGCTTTATACATTCTTAGTTGAATTTTAAATGCGAGTTAGACTGCATGTAGTGCGTCACATAGCGGTAAATGAAGGAACTAACGAGACGTTTCATACACGTTTTATGGAGCAATTTTTTGGCAATTTGATTTCAGCGAAATATGAGGATATGTTGAGGAATCGATCTTGCCTTAGTTAGCTGGATCACACACACAACAGATGCAAATCCGAGCGAGTAACCTCCATGTAGTACACCTTGGATAATGTTAATACCGGCGCTACTCTATCATTCAACCCTCATAACTCGCAAAGTACTTAATAAAAATGAACATTATTATAGTGTTTTGGAAAGCTCTTGAATTAAGCTATAAGAATATGCAATCAAATGTAGGGGGTGTCATTTAAAAAAGTCAATGTGACCTTGACCTGACCTTGACGACGCCATCCAAGGTCAAACTGATAGAATCAGTATATAGATCTTCCTAAACCCTACAACTTTTGTTGGAAACACTTTTCTGTAAAACGTATATTTTCCGAGATATTTAGGGGTTTCCACACTTTTGGTAGACCCTGTATATATAATATTAATAATTGTTAGTTAAATATTAAGTAATGACTAATTAACCTTTTATTTATTTAAAAGGAAAAAGCACTTGTATAATATTATAAAATTGAAACTTTTATTTTAATATAATTTATTTACAGTAGGTGTTCGAAATAACCTCCATTGTGCTCTTCGCATAAAACAATACGTCGCACAAAACTTTTTCGCACTCTGCTTAACATATGTGGCGATATTTGCAAAAAAGCAGTTCGTATACGATTAATTAAATCGTCTCTATTTTGTGGTAAAGTTTCATATACCTTGTCTTTTAAATATCTCCACAGAAAAAAATCTAATGGTGTCAGATCCGGAGATCGCGGCGGCCACTCCTGAAAATGACTATATTTGCCAATCCATCTGTTTGGAAATTTCCTGTTTAAGATGGTACAGGCGACAATTGCAGTATGGGCAGGATGGCCATCTTGTTGGAAAATTATGGTTCTCCTCAAAGCTAATGGTACATTTTCCAAAAAATCATCTAATGTATTCTCGACGAAATCGGCATATACTTCTCCATTGATATGCTGATTTTCAGGGAAAAAGAACGGCCCAATAATCATATCGTCCAGAATGCCCGCCCAAACATTAACACTATAATATCCTTAGATATGAGTTGTTTTGCGGCAATGAGGGTTTTCTTCAGCATAATGATGTTTATTATGTCGATTAATGCGTCCGTCATTCTGCATATAATGCTGCTGCTCGTCTTTAGTTTTTATGACATTCGCAGTTTTTACGACATTCATAAATTAATAACATATCGACAAGTTCGTGATTTTCGTAGTGCACCATATATGCAGTGGTATAAAAATTTTATTTGTTTAAAAAATTGTCAAATCTGATTGTCAATTGTTGTGTGCAATATCTGAAAATGGAGGGTGTGCAATACGGAAATCAAGAACTTGTCGATATGTTGTTAATTTATGGCGAATGTCATAAAAACCAAAGACGAGCAGCAGCATTATATGCAGAACGTTTTCCAGAGAGGAGATACCCAAGACATGGGTTTTTTCATAATTTATGTGAAAGATTATGCGAACATGGCACGTTGCATGCTTCACGGAAGCCACAGCGAGTCTCATCAAGAGCAACAGAATCAATTGGTGCAGTAAGGATGGCACTCGAAAATAACCCGCACACCAGTACACGAGCCATTGGACATGATTTACAAATAGAACATACAAAAATGCATAGAATTATTAAAAAAGATCTAGGATGGAAACCATTTAAAAGACGTACTAATCAAGGTTTATTTCCTGGTGATTTTGCTCGTCGTGAAACATTCTGCGATTGGATGTTAAACCAGGTAAGTGTATGATTGACTTGAATAAAATGTAATAGACATGCAATGAGTATATTACTTCATTTATATCAATATCTTTCAGATTGACCTTGATAATGTGATAAATGATGCATTTTTAAAAAAAATTTTATGGACAGACGAGTGCATATTTCATAGTGACGGACGCATTAATCGACATAATGAACATCATTACGCTGAAGAAAACCCTCATTGCCGCAAATCAATTCATATCCAAGGATATTATAGTGTTAATGTTTGGGCGGGTATTCTGGACGATATGATTATTGGGCCGTTCTTTTTCCCAGAAAATCAGCATATCAATGGAGAAGTATATGCCGATTTCATCGAGAATACATTAGATGATTTTTTGGAAAATGTACCATTAGCTTTGAGGAGAACCATAATTTTCCAACAAGATGGTCATCCTGCCCATACTGCAATTGTCGCCCGTACCATCTTAAACAGGAAATTTCCAAACAGATGGATTGGCAAATATAGTCATTTCCAGGAGTGGCCACCGCGATCTCCGGATCTGACACCATTAGATTTTTTTCTGTGGGGATATTTAAAAGACAAGGTATATGAAACTTTACCACAAAATAGAGACGATTTAATTAATCGTATACGAACTGCTTTTTTGCAAATATCGCCACATATGTTAAGCAGCGTGCGAGAAAGTTTTGTGCGACGTATTGTTTTATGCGAAGAGCACAATGGAGGTTACTTCGAACACCTACTGTAAATAAATTATATTAAAATAAATGTTTCAATTTTATAATATAATATTATACAAGTGTTTTTTCCTTTTAAATAAATAAAAGTTAATTAGTCATTACTTAATATTTAACTAACAATTATTAATATTATAATATATATATATATATATATATATATATATATATATAATGTAACATTAATTTTGTTGTAAAATATATAACTTAATATAATTCTCAACATTATATTTCAATAATCCTTATTTATATATGATTACAATAATATTATATTATTAATATTATTAAAATATTAATAATATTAAAATATTATAACATTATAATATTATTAATATTCTTTTATAATATTATAAATATTATTTTTAATATAATATTATTGTAATTATATATACAGGGTGACCCATTTTAACTTAGGCAGCCAAATAACTCGAAAAATAAGCACACTACGAAAAAATGGTTAGAATCAAAATTTCGTCATTTCGAGGGGGACGTACAATGACGTTAAAATCAGCCTCCCCACCCCTCCCCCTGGGCGGTGAGGGGGGGCAAGTTTGAAATCTTAAATGGAACCCCCTATTTTTCATTGCATATTCTTGTAGCTTATCTCGAGAGCTTTCCAAAACACTATAATTAAGTACCTTTTTATTAAGTACTTTTTGAGTTATAAGGCTTGAAATAATTTCTTAATTTTACATAAACCATAAAATATCTAGTAAACCATTCATTTTTCGATTATCTTACCTTCATACTTTTATGTACAAAATAATGAGAGGAATCAATTGGTGTAAAGAAAACACATAATTGTTTCTAAGAAAAAATATGTAATTTGCAATTAACAATTCCATATTTTTTCTTAAAAACAATTGTATGTTTTCTTTACACCAATTGATTCCTCTCATTATTTTGTACATAAAAGTATGAAGGTAAGATAATCGAAAAATGAATGGTTTACTAGATATTTTATGGTTTATGTAAAATTAGGAAATTATTTCAAGCCTTATAACTCAAAAAGTACTTAATAAAAAGATACTTAATTATAGTGTTTTGGAAAGTTCTCGAGATAAGCTACAAGAATATGCAATGAAAAATAGGGGGTTCCATTTAAGATTTCAAACTTGCCCCCCCTCACCGCCCAGGAGGAGGGGTGGGGGGGCTGATTTTAACGTCATTGTACGTCCCCCTCGAAATGACGAAATTTTGATTCTAACCATTTTTTCGTAGTGTGCTTATTTTTCGAGTTATTTGGCTGCCTAAGTTAAAATGGGTCACCCTGTATATATATATATCATTTTTCATCTTTAACTTCTTTTACTTTTAAAGAGATCAAAGAAATATAATCGACCAAACTAGCCAGAAATTGATTTATTAGTACGACGTTTCGACCATATGGTTGTGGTCCTTATCAAGTATACACGATGTAATAAAAGGTAACAATAACGTTATTGTTTAGTCTCTTGACGAAGTCTCTCACAGACGCATTAATTTCTCTCGAATTCAAATTTAGTTAAAATAACGTGTTTTTTAATGTGATTTGTGCAATTTACAAGATTATCATCCATGCCGGTCTCCTGATTTTTATTACATCGTGTATACTTGATAAGGACCACAACCATATGATCGAAACATCGTACTAATAAATCAATTTCTGGCTAGTTTGGTCAATTATATTTCTTTGATCCCTTTATTTATTGGACTAGCGATATCAAGATATTCATAACCTTTCTTTTACTTTTCTTTTCACTCTTCTTCAATTCTTTGTTTCTGTTTTTGTTTCATAAAAATGAGTGATGAATTGAGAAAAAAATCTAAGCGAAGCTTGTCAGATGCTTGGCTCAATGATGATCGATATAAATCTTGGATACGCAAAGTACCATCCGACGATAGTCTTTATTATTGTAATATATGTAATAAAAATTTTTCGTGCAATACACATATTTTAAGACATGCGGATTCTGCGTGTCATAAACATAATATTAAAGAAAAAAATTCAGTTTTAAATATTAATAATGAAAATGATAATAAAAATTCAGATAAAAAAATATCCGAAAAATATAAATTTCAAGAACAATGGCTAGAAATTGAATTATTTAAGCCATGGTTACGCAAAGTATCACATGATGTAAATTTATTTTTTTGTTCATTTTGTGATAAATCAATGAGAGGTGATTTATCGAAAATTTATCGTCACGCAGAATCCAAAGCGCATATAGAAATATGTAAAATTAAAACAGAAACAAAGAATACAAACGAAAATATAAACATAACAGATGATTCACTTTTGTCGTTTGAAGGGCGAAAAAAAAATAGCAGAAATTCGATATGCTGCATTAATTGCTGATAAAAATATTTCGCATCAAACTGCAAAAGAAATCCTCAACTTTTTTCAACATATTGGAAAAGACCCTAATGTGTTAAAAGGCATGAGCATGGCCCGAACAAAATGTAAAAGCATTATTACAAATGTTTTATGCCCAGTTGAAACAGATCGTGTCGTCAATAAAATTCAGAATACAAAATTTTCAATTTTTATTGACGAAACATCTGATATAACTAATGATTAATGGATGACTTTTCTTGTTTGTTACGTTGATCCAGAGACATTAGATATTCGCTCACAATTAGTTAAATTAATTTATATTGATGCCAAAGATTCAAGTGCAGAAAAGTTGTTTCAAGCATTTAAATGTGAAATGTGGAAATTACAGATACCATTTTTATCGTAGCTTTATCATGTGACAATGCATCTGTTATGACAGGAAAACATTTATCGTTTAAAAAAAAATTAGAAAAAATATGTCCACATTTATTAACATTTTCATGCCCATGTCATTCCTCCGCATTAGCAGCGCATGCTGCATGTTCTAAAATGCCTGCATATTGCGACGAATTTCTAAAAAAAATTGCTACTTATCTCAATAGCAGTCCAAAACGTACGGCTATTTTTCGTGAATTTTGTGAATGTTTCCAAGAAACAAATCGCAAAATATTGAAATTATGTGATACGCGCTGGCTTTCGCATTATTTATGTATCGAAAGACTTCTTGAATCTTGGGATACAATTAAATACTTTCTTACTGAAATAATTGTGAGCGAAAAAACAAATTCTGGAGAATATCTCTTGTCTATGATAGACAACGTAGAGATAAAACCTTATTTTCTATTTTTAAAATACGTTTTGAATTTTTTAAATGCATTTAATGCATTTTTTCAAGCATTAGAAACAAGGATTCATTTATTATATCCAAAATCTTTAAACTTTCTTTTCCAAATCTGTCGAAATTTTATAAAAGAAGAATATTTAAAACCATTTTCTTCAAATATTATATTTTCATTAAAAGAAAATCATAAACCTACTAATGAAATTATTATGGGATCAGAATGTGAGGAATATCTAAACGAATTAAGGTCGCTGAAAGTTCACATAAACATAGTTACCATTGTTCGAGAGAATTGTTTATTATTTTATGTGACTGCTGCAGAAGAAATTCGTAAAAGATTACCTCTAAATAATATATTTTTATCAAAGTTACAAGTTTTTCGACAATATATAAGTTTATTTGATAACAATAGAGAAACATCATTCAATGATGTTTCTTTTATAGCTAAAACTATCGGCGGTTTTGATGAAAATGATTTAAAGAAGGAATGGATGGCCTTATCATCAGATTTTACAATGGAAGAAAAGTAGTGATATAAGGCGGGTTCTAACTCAGATCCTCTCAGGGGGGGGGGGTGAGGCGTGCGGGGGATTACGGAGGCGCGAGGGAATGACGTCACGCGGGACGGAGGGGATTTCGGCAGCGGCGCGTGTTAGATGTTTTATCGCAATATTGTATTACATGCTCGATTGATAAGCAATATTGCGTACGAACATGTTCGGTTTATAAATAATATAAACAGCAGCATTTCTTCGAATGGCAACGCGTGCGAGGCAGAGGGGGCGATGGCGCGAGAACAACGCGTGCGAGGGAGAGGGAGCAATGGCGCGAGAACAACGCGTGCGAGGGAGAGGGAGCGATGGTGCGAGACTTACAATTAGCGCAACGATGATGTCGAACGAGGCTTACAACTAGCGCGAGAGAGAGAGACTTATAACTAGCGCGAGACTTAGATTAACGCATGGGAGATAACGATACTTATAACTAGCGCAGGGATGGAAACGCAAGGAGAGGCATGCGAAATAATTTGATTTTTTTTAAAGTAAAATATATATAAAATTTATTTTAAAATGTGCGTGTGTGTATATTATACATATTTGTGCGTGTGTGTGTGTGTGTGTGTATGTGTATTCTCTTCCTGGTACACCCCCGATATAAGTAATTGTAGATTCTTTCCCCGTTCGATGTATCCTTATATCTCTCTCATTGGATTATACATCATGCACATTTATAAACAATATAAACAAATGGTATCTCCCAGAATCGTCCTCCGTAATTTTTTCTCGGAAGAATTGCAACGCGTATCAGCGCAGATGTTCGACCGTTTTATAAACGCAAGCAAACGCAAAGAAAGTACACCACGATATAGTAAACTTAAAACTCTTTATTCATGTTTTTACATATTTTTTTTTCGTCTTACATATTATATGGACTAAAAGCTAAAGCCGCCAACTCGCAATCGACGAGTTGATGCTTGTTGAAAGCGTCACTCGCGCGTATTACATTCGATACTTCTTTAAGATCCATTACAGTGGACGCGATATTGGAGAATTGCGTAAATTTAACATCGACTCTTTGAATAATTTTATCTAATCGATCAAAAGTTACATCTATGCATTGATCGAGATCGAACATATGGTGTAACGTCGATTTTACCATCATCATGCATACGTTCGAAGATTCGAGACTTATGAGTTTGGCATCGTTAATCGTACGAACTCGCACTGTTAGCGGTCCAACGCTTATAAAATTATAGATGTCGTGAGAGTCGTTCCGAAGGAGATTTAGAATATTGCGACGTTGCTCGCAGAGTCCTTTCCACGTTTCGAGAGATAATATCAGTCCCTTTCCCCGATGATCTCCTATGACAATCTCCACGTAACTCGGCGGATCCACGTTGATACTAATTTCGAGGAATTTGAATTCCGTAGCTGTCAATGCGTATCGTCTGCCTAGTATATAAACCGCACGACGCTCCGACGAAATGCTACGGGAAAAAAATTAAAATTAAGTAATACTAATAATACAATTTGTAAAAAATAGAAAAATGTTAAACGAAACTTACTCGTCGTATTTGTTCTCAAACGATGGAGTTTTATCACGACTCCGCACGTAATTATTCACGTGTCTTCTGATGCCGCTGCTGCTTCTTTCAACGTAGTATATTTCTCTGGGGGGGGTTATGAAAAGTGAATCCACGAGCGGTTAACGCGACACTGGTCGTACATGAATTAATCGATTATACCCGACGCTCATTTATTAAAAATATAATGTAGTGGTGGGGGATCAATGCTTCTAACGCATTGGAATTTAGGAGAAGAGGGAGGCGGTGCTCGAACAAAAGAATTCTTAGAAACGCATGCAAAGGATTAGGGTGGGGAAATAAGAGAGATAACGCATATCAATGTTTACATATTTTATTTTTCTCGCAATTCTTTCTGGCGTCGCAACCACCAGTTAAATATTTTGAATACATTTTGTAAGGCGCAATTCTTAACATGTTTTCCGCATCGCATACTATTCGTATGGTCTAATTTATTTAGAGCATCGATATCTTCGTAATCCGCATCCAAGGTTTCAATAATATAGCCGTTCCCCGTCTAGTATATCGGCCAGCCATTTTCGCTTTTCAAGTCCTTTGACGTACACGACAGACGATTCTTCTTCTTCTTCGTGTATCGTACCAACGACAACTGTTGTAATCGCACGCTGAGCCAAGCCATACGGAACGTTTCCGTCTTCCCATTGTAATCCGTGATGATTTCTAATCAGCCATGAGACTTGACATCGCTCAGATTTTGTAAGCGTGTGCCACGATACGGGACTTGCGAAAAAGTAATGCGATAGAACGTATCCCTTTCTCAAGACTGCCATTTCCTTCACGACAAAATTTTTCCCAACGATAAATCCTTGCAGATCCACAAACGTTGGTACGGACATGACGAGATCTCTCTCTTCATCAGTCGAGAGGAACGACAAAACTCTAAAACCATCTCGCAAGACTTTGATTTATATCATGCTCCTCTTCCCCCTCTCTCTTGTGTCGCAAACACTTAGGTGATTTTGCATACAACGTTGGTCAACGGATTGTACTGGATCACGCGATCGTGTATGATGAGGCAGTACGCAGTGGTATTCGGCGTTCTCCTTACACTCGAATTCCAATCTCACATCCACGGTCGCGCTCTGGACCGATTCGTTTTGTCGAGAACAATCGATAATCACGAACGGACCGTAAAGTTGAAACATCCGACGGAGAGACTCGGCTCGAGATACTCGTATCCGTAATAATTCTTGCAGAAGCGCATATACGTGTCGTACAGAATGGAATATCTTTTTATCGAAATCCAGATTCATATCATCGTACGGATAATATTCCGAATTCAGATAGAGTTTAACGTTGATCAATTTGCAGTGGTCGAATTCACTCGCATCCTTAGACATGACATTCTTCCGACCTGTCTGCAGAGCGAAAACGACGTATCGTGGTTTCTCCAGCTGAGTCGCGGTCTTAATGGCCCACGAATGCTTGGTTGTAAGCTGCAATAGCGGATACTCGTACAGATTTCACGAGCGAAAAGCCATGCTGAGATATCGTCCGCTTTCCAGAGCACGGAGCATCGACAACTTTTTGATTTCGCTCAACAGCACGTGAGGCATTCGCCATTGTATCTTGAATATGTTGAGCTCAGGCTCCTGCGCCGAATTTCCAAGCAGACAATTGTCGTCGTTGCGCGATCGTATCGTAAGATCAATTCGTGACGAGCGTTAATCACCACGCGTCTGTAATCCTCGCAAAATCCCAGCAACATGTAGAGCGATACGCAAAAATTGAAATGTCCATTCACGTTGGTCGACGGTTCCCAGCCGGCGTTTTTCATAATCACGCTTCTATCGGATGATACCCTTACATAGTTTTTGAGCGTAGTAGTTATTCCTACGTTTTTATTGCGATCAATCTCAACGCCGTCGAATTCGTATCGAATCTCGTCGAACATGAATGCGACGCAATTATTTCCCAGTACCAATTCACTTTCTCCTTCAGCTGCTGGTCTGTGTTTCGTTAATTGTCCCTCGATGTATAGGAAATTCTCGTGCGGCAGCGTATACAGATCCTGTTGTTGTATGGGTATTCTTATCTCGTCATTGTGTCCGAACGTTGTATTGGCGAACGGGTTGTACGTATGAGTCTCGACCTTGACGATACGATCGTTAAAGATAGGTTCGTCACCGATGTTGAGAATGTCTGTCATCGTTCAGCTGTTTCGCACCGCGAATCCCAAAGATTGCAAAAAGGCAACGTTCGATGCGCTGAGTTTCTTTTTCTCGGATGATTGGATATTAGCGAACGTCAACGTTGATGTTGTTGGTGTCGCAGATTTCGTAAAGATTGCGTTATCTCTCGCGTCTTTCGATCCGTTCAACACGAGCATCTCATACGTCGCATACGTACGTACGTTATCGCCGCAGCCGTCGTACGTGCAATCTTACGGTAATCTCTTCTCCTCGAAAATCGAGCAATCGTCCGTTCTGGTCGACAACGCGTAACGTTAAATCCGTAATGCTCCGCGCGATGATCGGCAGGTAAATGATCTGCGCCGGCGTTTCCGATATCTTATATCCCGGCGGTACCCTCGTTGAAAATTCGTGTATCGTATGAACGAGTTTGCCGTTGTTGTACGCGCCCGCGGTCACGTTACATTCTATAATACGGATAATATTAACGTTGATAATGTTAATCGGCATGTTCGATTCGTACCATTTTCCCGGCTCGAGAATACGATTCGAAAATCCTAGCAGCGATCCAATGTTGTCGGGTTTGCTAAAGTTTAATCTGTATGCGCATTTGATCTCGCTTCTCATCGTATTGTAATTAGCGCGGAGCACTATCGGATATTCGCCATCTTCATAGTCACCGTCGTCAATGTGTTTCTTATCGCGATGTTTCCGTGAAATTGCACGTTTCAAAAATTCATGTATATCTCGCAACTCGTACGATCCCTCGGAAATCGTAATTTCCGCGTCATCTTTGCCAAAGTAAAATTTATTATTCGAGGAATTCACGTTCGGTATCGTGTGATAAGTCTCAAAATCCGTTAGACCGAGTTCGTATTCATCGTCGCTCAAGTCTACAGTGAGAAAGAAGTTTGCCGCGAGAACGCTACTCTTTCCAGTCAACGTGAATGTCATAGACATGTCGACAAAACTGTTGAACGAATACTGAGTTAAATAGCGCGATATCCGTCTTTAAATTCGCGCGCATCGACCGTTCGAAGAAACTGCAAGCACAATTGTCCGCAGATGCTCTGATCGTAAGTTTGAACAGGCGTGTGATTGTACTGTATCTTCGTTACGTTTCGTCCGAAATATCCTACAAGTTCCTTGGGCGGTCGAAGATTGCCGAAACTGTCAAAATATACGACGCGATTCCCCCTCTTTGCGTACGCTACCCAATGAGTACCCGGTCCTTCGACGCTATCTAAATTTACGATGCCGTTCTCGTTTTGATAAATACTACCGATCGATAAAGCGTTGCGCATGAAAACGCCTCTAAAATACGGAATGCGCATACGTTTCGCCAGTTGTAGCAATTGTACGTTGATAGTTGCGCCCTGCGGCATTTTTAACGTCTCTTTGACGTTTTTTTTTCTTCTTCTCGTTGAGACTCCTCGTCCGTGTTTGTAAGGAGCGAGGTATAATCCGCGACCTTCCATGGCGCGATTGTGACGTAGCATCTCTTGCATCTGACGTTGCGCGGCTATTCCGTCGTTCACCACCTTCGCTACACCCGCCGCTCCGCCGATCAGGGATCCGAGCGCGCCCAGCATTGGTAGAATCAGCAATACGCCGCCGCATTTCGCTACCGGAAGTATCCGTTTCTTCGTAGTTTTCTTCTTTGTCTTCGTCCTCTTCAGGCCCATACCGAGCTTCGTCTTGGCTTTCATCGCCGCCCAGACAGCTGTGGCTGCAGCTCTTTCACCGAGAGTCGAATCTCTCGCACCGATACGATTTCACGCTTTCTCGGCGAGTATCTTATCCGCCGCGTGTCTCTCGATGAGATCGTTGCTCCAAGAGTACGCTATATCGTGTTCGCGACACGCCGCGTCCAATAAATTTATACCTCGATCGCCTCTGGCTAATCGCTTCCGCAACCGCGTGCCTGGGCCGCAAAACTGATAGCCGGGAATATGGAATTCGATCGGAAGCGCGTTTATTGCACGATTTAAGAGACCGCTGCCTCTTACGATTCTCGCTGACATACGTAGCAATCTTTTATCAACGGAGGCGGACCGTCAATGTGCGTTCGCTGCTACGGCTGGTTGTAATGTCGCATGCACGATATTGTCGAACCTCCGGATCAGCCTTTATATATTCTGGAAGCTTGTCCCACAATCGTTCCACGTAATCACCGAAATTTTTCAGTAAAAGAATCTTCGGAATATACTGCAGCTGTTTGGCGGTAAGTCCGAGAATGTCTCTCTCGTCCGACAAAAGGAGAAACATTTTTGATACTGAGCGGTTTCGAGTTGCGACACCTCTATAAATAGGCCTCCCCCTCGCGATCATTCGCAAAATTGGTTCGAAACAGAAAACATGCGGTTCGTACGACAGCCTTTGACGATACGCGTGACGAATTGCGACGACAGATTACGCTCGATGGGGGACAACGCGGAGATGCGCAGACACGGTACGATGCTACCGACTACTATACGCGCGATCGTTTGCGGTCCCTCGAATTGTGGTAAAACCAACGTTTTGATAAGTCTATTGGAAAATCCACACGGTGTACGTTTCGAGAACGTGTACGTGTACTCGAAGTCGTTGCAACAGCCGAAATATCGATATCTGGAGAATTTATTGACGCCGATCGACGAAATCGGCTACTTTACGTTCTCGAATAACAGTGACGTCATTCCACCGTGCGAGGCACGTCCAAACTCGATTTTTGTCTTCGATGACGTGGCGTGCGACAAGCAAGATACGATAAGAGAGTACTTCTCAATGGGCCGTCACTCGAACGTCGACTGCTTCTATCTTTGTCAGACGTACGCGAGAATACCGAAACATCTTATACGCGACAACACGAACCTGCTGATCTTGTTTAAACAGGACGTTACAAATTTGAAACACGTGTACAACGATCACGTGAATACCGATATATCGTACGAGGATTTCAGTGAATTATGTCGTACTTGTTGGCAGCAAAAGTATGGATTCCTAGTGATTGATAAGGACAGCGCGCTTACGAAAGGGCGATACAGAAAAGGATTTAACGTGTTCGCGATACCGCGAAACGATTAGTCGCTGTCGACATTCCGTCGAGAAGGGTGAAATGCTCGACGTTCCGTCAACATGGCTGGAAACGATAATATTCGCGAGCGTGAAAAGATTGCGCGGGAGATTGAGAAAACGAGCGAATCGATCCGCAAGAAACATCGCGCTTTGAAGACCGGTAAGATCGACGAAGATATCGCGGTCACGACTCATTTTAGACCTATTATCGAGCCGCTGCAAAAGATCGTCGACAACTCTAGCGCAATCGCGGTGAAAAAAGAGCCGGAGAGTAACGCTGACGCTATAATTAAAACGTTACCCATCAAGCGATACAAGGAGAAGGAGGAGGAGGAGGAGGAGGAGGATGCGACACCGAAAAAGAGGAAACGATCGGTGAAGGCGAAACGTTTATCGATGTCGCGTATATCCGATCTATCGGAGACTTTATCGGATGAACCGCCGATAACCTCTACATCGTTCGTGCCGAGAATCGCGCAACCCGCGATACCCGAATCACTCGCGATCGAAGATGTTTTGGAAACCACGGGCAATCCGCCCGAAACATCCATTCAAAACATGTTACAAACATCGGAAGGTCAAGAAGTGTTACGAGAGAACTTGGGACCACTGGGGCAAAAATACATGAGCGCTCTTCTTAGCGGTGACGAAAGAAAAAAAAACGCGATCGATCACGTGTACGGCGTCTATTTCGACGAGAATGGAATGCGTCTCGGTAACAAACGATTCGGCATTGACAAAGATGACTCTATAATCATAGACAATGTGAGATACATCGGTACACCGGGATTATACGAGTTGATCTTCAAGAGAATTCCCGATGACGCCATATACACTGAGGACGATGCGCAAAAATATAAGAGCATATTGATGGCGACGAGTGCGCATAAACGTCGATATAATGCGCAAGGTCAATTAAAGAGCAACAAGGGATACAAGTATAAACAAATAATCGCGCCGTTGATGTCGTTCGAATCGAAAAAGGAAAAAACGGGAACGGGAGTATTCACGCCTCGCGCGATGATGCTAACCGACAATAAGATCGATTACGTGCACTGAGACGATTCCAACGAGCTAGTGGATCGCCTGCGATTGCTCGATGCTTCGCCTCGAGCTGGCCACAACGCTCACGACAACGAGATCTTGTCGATCATAGAGGAACTCCGCGAAGCCGGCATTATTATAAATTGAACGGCGCCTCGACGAAACTAATCAGTCGATCGACGTCACTAACATCGAAATGCCTATCAACAAATTTGGATTATTCGAACGGAGAAACGAAGAAATCAGCACGAGCGATCATTGGAGTAAATTGGTGACGAGTTACTTGCGTCAAAACGCTCTGTCACCTCGCTACGGACTATGACGCGAGGTCGCGCAAGATTCGCTGTAATGTAGCGCAACCTGAGGCTGATACCGATGCGGTCAACAAACTGTACGTGGAAGAATGCGTTAAAACGTTGAAGAATCAACGGAAAGAATCAGACGAGAAGCTGACTGCGTTCAAGAAGGATCTGCGAGCTTTGCAGACTGCGATAAATGAGCTTCGTCGTACGATTAACGCTAATCAGAAACGGCTATCAACCTGTAATGTGCTATAGTGAACGGCTTAGGAGCGGCTATTGTACAATTATTAAACATCTAGAAAGGTTTACCGAACGGCTACGAACGATTATCCAACGGTTATCGAACTATAATGAGTGGCTGTGATCGAAGAGGAAACGGTCTCGAACGAGGCTACGAACGATTCAAGAACAGCTGCGAACGAGGCTACGAGCATCTCAAGGACGGCTGCGAACAAGGCTATGAACACGTCAGGAACGGCTACATACGAGGCGGCATACAAGTCCACAACGGCTACGAACGAGTCAAAAACGATTGTCAAAGAGGCTACGAATGGGTCAGAAACGACTGCGAACGAGGCTACGGACTGCTTAAAAACGACTATCAACAGGGTCAATCGCGCCAACAAAGGGATCAAGAACGGCAGTGAACGGTAATTGAACGGCAGTGAACGGCTATAAACGGCAATTGAACGGGTCAGCAACGGCAATCGAACGGCAGTGAACGGCAATTGAACAGCTATTGAACGGCTAATTCGATCGACGAATCGAAACAACGATGGGCTGACGATCGGGAATAACCGGGGAAGCGAAGAAACAACATAGTTTAGAGAAACGGCAGTTGGTGAACGAACTGCACGCACCGGCGAGAAAAAATTTCCCCCGAAGACACGTAATAGTGCGGGGATACGATGATCTGTGGCAAGCCGACATTGTCGAGATGCGTCCGTACTCTCAACAGAGGTTACAACTACATACTCACAGTCATCGATGCGTTGAGCAAGCACGCGTGGACCGTACCGCTCAAGAGTAAAGGCGGAAGCGAAACAGCTGACGCTATCGCCGAGATAATTCGAGATAGCGAGACGTGTCCGAAAAAACATACAGACCGACGGGAAGGAATTTTATAACGCCGATGTGCAACGGCTCATGCGAAAACATGTAACGGAGCACCTTTCCCGACGCCGCGGATCGGCTCGTCGGAGTCAGGGTTCGGGAGAAGGGGAGGCTCAGGCTCGCAAAACACCACACAATTATGATTTAAAATAAGTTTATTTTAAAGAAAAAGAACAAACAAACGAGTTTCGGGCGGTAGGCCCGTACAAGTACACCAATGTACTATTATTTACACGGAGTCGCGACGGAATTTCGGGCGTGGCTTTAATTACCCTAAATCTAATAACTAACGGATACGGCCTAAAGCTAATCAAGATATTTACAATGTTTACTATACAAACCGTGGACGTATCTTTCGAACGCGGACCGCGGAGAGACCAAAGGGTGGTCGCGTGCAGCGTGGCACGGACACGGGCCTAACAGGGTCTGCCAACCGAAGTTGGCTGAGGACGGGAGAACCCGTCCTCCGGGTGACGTACACGGGTGCCCCGTGGTACGCCGGGATACTGGACGTCGGATCGGTAGCAACCGACCGGGCCCGGTAGCAACCGGGCTCTAGACCAGGGGAATTAAACAGGGTCCCCCCTCAGAGTCGGTCTCGCGACGCGGAAGTCCTAATGGGTGGTCGCGTGCCGTATGGCACGGACATGGGCCTAGCAGGGTCTGCCAACCGAAGTTGGCTAAGGACGGGAGAACCCGTCCTCCGGGTGGCGTACACGGGTGCCCCGTGGTACGCCGGGATACTGGACGTTGGTAGCAACCGACCGGGCCCGGTAGCAACCGGGCTCTAGACCAGGGGAAGTAAAACAGGACCCCCCAGAGTAGACGCGCGGACGGTGAACGAACGATTTGTCAGGCGGCTGTGACGAAAGGTTGGTTGAGGATCTGGTAGGAAAAGAGAGAGAGAAAACCAGTTTTATTCAAGACAGTCTATTATTATGCGGAGGGCCGTGAGAAATGCGGAACGGGGGGGGGGCGGTCGCTGTCCAGGAGCCGTGGATACGGCTGTCCTCCAAGATCTGCAGCGGTTCCTCCAGGTACCACAGACACGGCTGTCCTCCAGGAGTTGCGGCGGTTCCTCCAGGTGCTGCAGATACGGCTGTCCTCCGGGAGCCGTGGATACGGCTGTCCTCCAGGGTACGGCGCTCGTCCACGCGCCAGGAGCCGTAAGAACGGCTGTCGTTGCGGGAGCCATGAAAACGGCTATTCGTATCAAGAGCCGTGAAAACGGCTATTTGTTCCAGGAGCCGTGAAAACGGCTGTTTGTTCCGGGAGCCGTGAAAACGGCTATTTGTTCCAGGAGCCGTGAAAACGGCTGTTTGTTCTGGGAGCCGTGAAAACGGCTGTTTGTTCCAGGAGCCGTGAAAACGGCTATTCGGGTACCAGGATGCGAGCCAGACAGTCCGGACGTCGGCCCTGGCTCGACTGGAGCTCCTGGTCATCGCACCCGACCGGGCACGATAGAGACCGTGCTCTGAACCTGGGAGCGAGGATAGGAGCTCGGTAGGCTTCGATTACCCAGGGTGCGCCCTGTGGCTTCGAGCGTCCCGAGAGTCGGGACAGGAATAGTTGCCGGTCTGCCGGAGCGGCCGCCTTATATACCCGGCTAGCTACCCCCACTCGATACCCCCACGCGGTCATGCGCGTAGTAGTGGGGTAGGCCGCGATTCTCAATCCGCGGCTTTTAATTCCGCGACTCGGTCGAGGTACTCAATCGGCGGCGCTTGGCGCCAAATTGGCGCAGCGCAGTGACGCTCGTCGTCACAACGGCATAAATCATTATTCTACATATTCGGTATTGAAGGCATCGATCGTCGAGCGATTCAATCGCACGCTAAAAGACGACATGTGGAAGATGTTTACGCTGAACGGATCTTACAAGTGGGTCAAGGCGTTGCCGGGACTCGTATCGGATTACAACGCGCGCAAGCATCGAACGATCGGTATGCGACCCGTCGACGTTACCCCCGCGATCGCCGAAAGACTCTTGGCTACTGTACACAACCGTGTAAATATCGCGGGTCTGGTGAAATTCAAAGTAGGTAACTCGGTACGCGTTAGCAAGTACAAGACAGTTTTCGAGAAGGGTTACACGCCAAATTGGACAACCGAGGTGTTTAAAATTGTAAAAGTGCAGCATACTAATCCCGTGAGTTATTTACTCGAGGATTATCGCAAAAAACCTATCGCTGGAACGTTCTATGAGCACGAGTTGCATCGCGCGAATTATCCCGACGTGTATCTCGTGGAAAAAGTATACTGCGCAGGAGAGGTGACGAGGTTTACGTGAAATGGCTGGGATTTGACAATTCGCACAACTCTTGGATACATAAGGACAATATGATTTAATTTATATACAGTGTTTATTAATATTTCTTTCAATAATACTATATATATATTCTTAATATAAGTATGTAAGATATGCGCTACATAAAATATATGAAATATAAATGTGCAAGATGTGTATTATATAAAACTATATGAAGTACAAAATATATACAGTAATAAATAAAATATATACATGTATTTACAAAGGTATCCTATAATGTCCCCATGGTAACGTGTCAGTCGAATCAGGTACGATATATCGCTTGTCATCGTATGGACTCAGATCAATTTTCGTCTCGCGGACGGTATACACTTGGTGCAGTTTAGATCTTATACACGACTGCTGTCGCGTCATTTCGATCTCTTCGTTTAAACACCGCGTGTAATCTTCGAAGGTTATCGTTTTCGCGACAACGTTGCTCTTGACGCCTTTAACTTTCTTCGTGTCTTTCTTTCCGTCCACTCGTAACATCCGTCCACGCGTACATCTTTGCTCTGAGCCCGACGAATTCGGTCATTATGGCACCGTTGTTTTCGTCCTTCATCAGACTCAGTACCTTTTTATTTACAAGCGGTATATCGTACGCATTGTCCACCGCATAATCGCTCGTGTCGATTCTAACAATGTCGCGCTTCATGTTGTCGTACACATCCGCGCACTCGATGTGATATATGAGACTATCCGTATCGGTGTTCATTACCCGGCATTTGTCGCGATACAGAGGATATATGTACTCGTGATGAAATTCGTACAGACACGTCTTGGATATGTCGAGTATGTACATACCCACGTAAATCGGTTTGTAAAATTTCACCTCGAGTTTACGCAATTCTACCGCAATCAGATTTTCCGAAAAGACGCTTCTGCTATGGAAATTCGGTTTCGCGATCATCGCTTCCGCGCCGAACCGACCGTCCCATTTTGTTAATAATTTTACATCGACCCGATTACGCACATTTTCCATCGTTTTTCCAAATACCGCGTTGTTCATTAATTTATATAAATTTTTCTCGAAATCGTTTTTCGCGAGTGTTCTGAAACGTGTATTTAATTCTATGTAATTTCGAAACCATGGAGATTGAGAAAACTGTAAAATTCTATGTATTTTTGTTATACGAAGGCCGTGACGCGTACACTGTTGTAGGTTACGGTAGTGTATCACGTAACGCTTCTTATCGTATAACGTTGCGAGGAGCTTGTCTTGCCGCTTGCCGGGCGGCTTGTCGCGTGTCGGACAAAACGGTAGGTCGGTGTGCGTATCGTGAAGATGTTGCGGGTACTCGAGATCGACTTCGAGGATATACCCCGTGGGCGAATCTAACGCTATAGATGATACGTCAAAATTCGACGCGTCGTCGACCCATCGAAAATCGGTGTAAGGCAACGGTTGACACATTGCCCATCCGTATAAATTATTAACGTCAAAATACATCAAATACGACGATGGTTTCGATGGATCGTACGATTGTCGCATATACTTGTTATTAGCGCGCGCGTATCTGTTGGAACATTGGCTCAGACCATCGCGTATACCGCGTTCTATAAACATGACCATGTCGATATCTGTAAGCAACTCGAACGTGATCTTTGTATGCTTTAACATGGCGTCCCACGTGTATCCGGGCAGAGTATAGTAATACGCGGGGTCGAGTCCGTAACTTTTTATGCAGCTATCGCGAAAATTTTCGAAAATATCGGCTAATAACAAGACGTCGATTTTGAGATACATGTCGCTGTATTCGCCCAGCGTTCGAATGGAGAATCGCGTCCAGATGTTCTCGGCGTGCGCGTAATCGCTCTCGGATATAGTTTCACCGGTCAAGGAACTATAAAACGATTCGCGCGGTGGTAAACGCGTATCTCGCAACCTATCTACCGAGTCGATGTATTCGTACGGAAAGACGATCTTTCCTGTTGTAATTGTTGAACTTGAGCCACTTGTCCTTGTCGTTCGGCAACCGAATAGCGCAGTCGTTCATCTCCCCGCAGTCGACCGTATGCGACTGCAACTTGTCATCTGAACTAAAATAATGCAGGCATCTGTAAAAGAAAATTTTTTTTTTAATTTTGAACAATTTGTTATATAAATTATAATTATTTTATATTAATATATACATACCGATCGCAGATATATTTGTGATTCTTGTGTTTGCTCAGTTGCGAGCTCACGAGCCGAGATAAATTTTTTATCCACGCGAAATGTCCTACGTTGTTGCCGTCTTCCACGTATAGCAGATTCACATGCTTATCTCGCTTCTGCTCTGTCAGTCGTAGTGGAACAATGTTCTCGCTTTCAATGCCGTACACGTTGATCGAGATACTGTTTGCGAGTTTAAATTTTTTAATTTGATTTAAAGTTACTGGAAACTCAATGTCCCGGAGATTCAGCACTGTCGCGTAAGGTGGATACGATGATTCTCGTTCCGCGTTCCATTTTGCGGGATATAGAGCGGCGATCACTGCCCACGCGAAACACGCATTGTCTTTAGACTGTACGTTAACCACCGCTCTTTTCATCATAATCTCCCGCGACAATTTAATGTGGCATCCCGCGCGCATTGGATTATATTTATTTACATTAACAGTCAAATTCTGTATTCGCGACAATGCCTAGCCGCTATCGCGTTCCTGAAAATCCGCTATCGTCTTCCAGAGACGCTAAAGTGGGCTCGATAACGCGGCGCTCGAACCACTCGCGTAAATCCGATGTGCGAAAGAGTTCACAGTTTCTCGTATTCACACTTTTATTCGCGCGCTTATCACCCGACACAAATTCACCATTAAACACAGTGTTCACTTTTACACTGTTGTGTCTTTTTAGAACGTCTTGCACTTGCTCGAGCACGATGTCTTCGGCATCCTCGAGAAATTGACGAGGTTCGATATAGTTTGCGTTAATCACGGCACCGGTCAGAATACGGCTGTCGAACGCGGTATCGATCTCTCGCTAAACGAGTCTTTCAGCGTTATTGTCACCGCTGTAATCACCACCACTGGGAATAAACCGTCTTTGCAATCGAGTCTTTGCACCTTCTAATCGCGCGATTTTAGCCACCAGAGATTGTCTATTTCCGATCGAGAGCCGCGGACGCTTGACATGACTGCGTTCTTCGAGCTCTTGGATCAATTCCTCGCAATGCTGCAGCCACGCGAAATACTCGCCCAAAGTGGCAATTTGGCGAGATCTCTCCATCAGATCGCGTTCGGTCTGCTCGATGTTTTCCATTTTCTTGTTTTTTTTTCACACTTTTAAAGCACTACGTCACAGTTTTCTACGGATGATTTTTGCACACGATAAACAATATCGTTCTTTATCTTGAACGTGAAATCGCGCAAAAATCTTTCTAACGGAACACCGCTATACTTTTTTACAACCGACGTGTCGATGGGGGTTCAAATCACATAATCGCCGATGATTTGATGCACTTCAATCCTTCTTATATATGAAGGAGGAAACAAAGGTGCAAAGCTGCCGAACATCGGCGCTCATACGCGTTGCAATTCTTCCGAGAAAAAACATGCGAGATGATTCTAAGGTGTTTATATTGTTTATCAACCGGGCATGTAATACAATATCGCTTATACTTTCGATAAACATATGGAACCGCGCATACTTTTTTTTACGAGGTGTTTACGGCGATATAGCGATAATGTCACATCTCTATTATACGATCTCGTACCGAGATCTCGCTGCCTTGTCAGAAAGAGTTTGGCAGTGCGCGAGTCGAGAAATTGAAAGTGAAGAAATCGAAAGTGAAGAAGTGAATATTTTTTTTCATCGTTCTTGTGTATTTTATAAAATGGCCGAAGAAAATATCATTATCATTAATGATGACGATGATGATGATGTTATGATCATCGATGATGACGATGTGATGATCATCGAAAATAATAATGTGAGGATCATTGAAAATAATAATGTAATGAATGTTGACGAAGATGCCGAAGATGACGAAGATGACGCTGACATCGAAGTAGAACCTTTGGCGGACAGCGATTACGAGAGTATCAATAGTGATGATGAACTATTACAAATCAAACAACGAAATTTAGACTTACCGGAAATATTGACGATGAACGATACAATAAAAATATGTTGCATATCGTTCTATTATGTGGAATGTGGACTGAAATATTGTGCGGAATACTTCCTAAGACTATCGTTTTTATTTCTGGAAGCTAGTGCTGTACGGGAACATCGCTCCACAAATTATCAACATTTAACCAATATATCCTGCAAAGAGTGCAGGAAATCACTGAATCAAATATTACCGTGCGACATGTGCACACATTAAAACATTGTAAGTACTATTTTTTTAAATCTTATCTTTAAATCTCTCTCTCTAACTATGCTTGTATTAATTCAATATCTTTTTTCTGTTTACATTCAATATCTTTTTTCTGTGTACAGAAGCCGCCTCCCCCTGAACCGGCGCACCTCCCCCCCTCCCCCAATATATATTTTATTATATCATTATATTTTATATTTTTATATTTTTATATTTTTATATTTTACATTTTATTTCAATTTTAATTTTAAATACACATACACACACACACATAAATATGTATAATATACACACACACATTTTAAAATAAATTTTATATATATTTTACTTTAAAAAAAAAATCTAATTATTTCGCATGCCTCTCCTTGCGTTCCCATCCCTGCGCTAGTTATAAGTATCGTTATCTCCCATGCGTTAATCTAAGTCTCGCGCTAGTTATAAGTCTCTCTCTCTCGCGCTAGTTGTAAGCCTCGTTCGACATCATCGTTGCGCTAATTATAAGTCTCGCACCATCGCTCCCTTTCCCTCGCACGCGTTGTTCTCGCGCCATCGCTCCCTCTCCCGCGCACGCGTTGTTCTCGCGCCATCGCTCCCTCTCCCTCGCACGCGTTGTTCTCGCACCATCGCTCCCCTCTCTCCCTCGCACGCGTTGCCATTCGAAGAAATGCTGCTGTTTATATTATTTATAAACCGAACATGTTCGTACGCAATATTGTTTATCAATCGGGCATGTAATACAATATTGCGATAAAACATCTAACATGCGCCGCTGCTGAAATCCCCTCCGTCCCGCGTGACGTCATTCCCCCGCGCCGCCGTAATCCCCCGCGCGCCTCACCCCCCTTGAGAGGACCTGAGTTAGACCCGCCTTATATCATTACTAAGAAAAACAAAACTTTTCTAAATTAAATTTCGACAGCATGAGGAAAAAAATTTTACAAAATCGACACAACAATTTTACTAAATATCCCAATTTAACAAATATTATAAGTACTATTCGATCTCTTCCAAATTCAAATGCCGATTCGGAGAGAATGTTTTCTCTTTTAAATAATTTAAAAACAAAAAAACGTAATAAGTTTTCGTCAGCTACTGTTAATGCTATTTGTGTATTTAAATCTGCATTAAAAACGAGAGGCGAGACAGCTATCAAAATGAAAATTGATGAAAAGCATTTGTCTCTTATGTCAGCGGATAAGTTATATGCTACCGTTGCTAAAAAAAATAAAAGTATTTTAAGATTACATGCTACAGATACCATTGACATAACTGGCCCCTCATCTCATAAATAATAAATTTACAAACATTACGCTTGTAAAAGGTAAATATGTGAAAAACATCTTGTCTGTGTTACAGACATCATATTTGTAAAAAGTAGGAGTATTAAGAATATTCTTGTCTGTATAACAGACATTATATTTGTGGAAAGCAAAAGTATTAAAAACATCTTGTCTGTGTAACAGACATCATATTTGTGGAAAGTAAAAGTATTAAAAACATCTTGTCTGTGTTACAGACATCATATTTGTAAAAAGTAGGAGTATTAAGAATATTCTTGTCTGTATAACAGACATCATATTTGTGGAAAGTAAAAGTATTAAAAACATCTTGTCTGTGTAACAGACATCATACTTGTAAATGACAAAATAATGCAATGTGGTATAATAGGGTTCTAGGTGAAGATCCACATAAAAAAATCTATCGCGCCATTGGTGATACCCCGTGGATGGTGTGGAAAATTGCCATACTCATTGAATTTTTTTATTTTATTATTTTAAATGTATATTTATAGAGAAAACAAGTGAAATTACTATACTAAATAGTTTTATAATATATTTTTGTAATATAATTAGTACATATTTATATTTGTACATATATTTGTATAATATATTTATAATGTATATATATATATATATATATATATATATATATACATTATACAAATATATTATAATTATTTAAATATTATTATACATTATTTATTATTATAAATATTATTATACATTTAACATATTCTAAACACATTATACAATAAAAATGCTGTAAAAGAAACATTGAGCGCATATCGAGATATCGAGGAGTGTGACACGTCGCGTGTGCCCGTCTTTCGGTAGGAAGGAGACAGAAGACTGTATTCTGTCCTCTTCTACTATCCGAAGCTAGCCGAAGCGCCGAGCTCACACGTACGCTTACGCTTACATCCTCATTACCCCTCCACGCCGTGTTGCATGTTGCTTGCGGCGGAGATCTGTCAGCTTTGATGCTACATCGCTGGTTGCGCACAGGCCTCCTCACCAGTACAGGTAACATAATAATGTTAGCATATAAAAACGTACAAACATTATTTCAGTTTGTTATCGTGTATTGTGGGAGTATTCTAGCGGAAAAAAATGATTTTTTGCAAAAATGTGGTATGGAAAATATGTCTGCAAAAGGATTTAGTTCGATTCACAAAATTGATACAGTTATAGCACCCGGTAAGGAGCGATCTCCGGCGCGCATTTCGGCCGCGTGATGCACAATAGAGCATTGTGTCAACATTTATTTTGGTTAGGTTCGGCTAATGCTGGAACGTTGTTTAGGAGAAACACAAAATAATAACTAAAGCTTTTTAAATGTATTGATTTGGATTTTTGCTCCAAAACATCTTCATTCTGGGGCAAAGATTGAAGTGGCAACTTTTCTGGTAATTATTATCTTCAATAAAGGATTTATATTTTGAAAGTTATGAACTTAATGAGTGACTTTTGGTCACAGCATGCGGAGATGTACGCAAATTTTTGAAAGAAAACTCGCACGAAACGGCGTTCAACTGATTTCGTTAAAGATGACAGACTAAATCGCAGGAAAGAGAAAACAGCGCAGTAAGACTTTTATAAGCAGAAGGAAGATCTCCTGCATGGCCCTACACTAGCTGATTGTTCATAAGTAAAATTATCTCTATGTAATGAATGTGAAAAATTTTAAATACGTTATTTTATTTTTGCCTCTCACATATGATATCTCATGATATCTCTAAAATCAGTTGATCAATTGAGTCGAATATGCATACATCTTCAGCATAAGTATAATTAAAGCACCTCCCAAAATCAAGTCAAAATATTTAAATTTTGTGAAGAGCATTTCACACGCACTCATTGCAGAGATCCAGACGGCAGGTTCGTTGTATAGTTACCTTTCAAGGATGGTTCAATCGACCAGCTGGATGAATCAAGAGACATGGCGCTTCGTCGCTTTCATTCGCTAGAGCGCAAATTGAGCAAGAATCCAGAATTAAGACGTCAATATATCGAGTTTTTAGAAGATTATCAGCGTTTAGGACACATGAAGAAAATAACAGAGCACGGCTGCCCCCGAATAGGATATTATTTGCCGCATCATCCTGTTATAAGGGAAGACAGCTTAACCACGAAAAGTATGGGTTGTTTTCGAAGCGTCGTTGAAGACTTCTACAGGAATTTCACTAAACGACATTCTCATGATTGAACCCACAATACAAGAAGATCTTTGGAACATTATTCTCAGATTTCGCATATGGTTGTACGTGATGTCGGCTGATGCCGAAAAAATATATAAACAAGTTCGTGTCGACGACTCATAAACCCAATATCAACGCATATTGTAGAGAATCAATTCTCATGAAGAAATAGAAATCTTCGAATTAAAAACTGTTACTTATGGAACAGTCTTAGCATCATATTTAGCAACATGAGCACTTCAAGAAACAACGAAAGAGGAGACTAATTTTTCTTTAGGAGCAGCATCTATACTTGCAGATTTTTATGTCGATGACTTAATTGACAGGAGATGACAATCTTGACAAAGTCATTAAAACTCGTAATGAAATAATAGCCGTATTAAGTAAAGACGAATTCAAGTTAAGGAAATAGATATTTAATTCTTCTAAATTATTACAAGGACTTCGGGATTCAGAATCCTTAGAGTCTGTATTAGTTTTAAACAAAGGTGAGCAACATAAAACCTTAGAACTTCTTTGGCATGTTTCTCTTGATCTATTACAATACGATGTAACCAGGCCGACCTCTGCAAGAAGCGTAACGAAAAGAAGTATTTTGGCAAGCATCGCTCGCATTTTTGAGGTGCTAAGATCTTTCCTATTACGATGATTGGGCCTAATAACCCTTCTTGGGTTATTAGGCCCAATCATCGTAATAGGAAAGATCTTACTGCAGAGATTATGGATACTCAAACTTGATTGGGATAAGACGGTCTCCTTGGAGATTGAAACTAGATGGCGTATGAAGTCCAGTTAAGCCTTTTAAACAGATTTCTTGAAGATTTCCAGAAGAGTCGTAGCATCTTCACAGTATTATTTAACTTCATGGTTTCTGCGATGCAAGTCTAGACGCGTACGGAGCTGCAATATATATTAAATCAATAGATTATAATGTCCATGGAGAGGCACGTTTATTGTGTGCAAGATCGCGTGTTGCTCCAGTAAAAACCATCACCTTACTCAGAATGGAACTTGCAGCACATATGCTCGTTTCATTGATACATAAGGTATCTCAGGCGCTTAATATTAAATTCGATGGCATTTATCACTGAACCGACTCCATGATCATTCTAGGATGGATAAAATCGAATGCCAAACGCTGGAGCATATACGTTTCTAATCGCATAGGTCAAATTCGGGAGTTAACTCACCCTTCATCACAAAGGCATGTAAATACAAAAGAAAATCCTGCAGATCTAATATCCCGCGAAATTCCCCCGTCTCAACTAACTCAATCAACACTTTGATGGCATGGGCCTCCGTGGCTTAATCATGAGACTAAAGATTTGAAAAATTCTCCAGTCTCCTTCAACACTGAAGAGCTTCCAGAAGCGCGTAAGAATGTTTTGATCGCACAACGAGTTAATCAAGAATGGGATATTTTTTTCAGATTTGCCCGCAAAGCCCGTTATTATTTTGTCGTTTGTACTTTTATTATTTTATTAATTGCTTGTCTGAGAAATTATATATAAGAGGAAGAGAGAGAGAGAAAAAGAGAGAGAAAGAGAGAGAGAGAGAGAGAGAGAAAGAGAGAGGGAGAAGAAGACTCGCAATCTTGCAACAAAGGTAAAAATTAATCTCTTATTCCTTACTCAGATTTATTGTTCCTAACAGCATATATAGATTTTCAGAATGTTTGGAGACTATCTCAAAAGTATATTGCATTCTCAGAATATTCTTGACATACATACAATTTGCTGAGAGTACATATACTAAAATTGTAAGAATACTTCTATGTCTGGTTTTTTTACTTTTCAATAGTGAAGTGAGATTGTCTTCTAGTATGTAATAAGAATAAATAATACATATATTCATAGAATATTGTGAATTAAGAGTACGTCTTTAGTTTTTAATATTATATTAGGGTATTATATGTGTGTGTGTGTGTGTGTGTGTGTGTGTGTGTGTATGTATGTATGTAAACAGATTATATATAATTATATAATACAATTTAACTAATTTGAATTACAAAAATCTTTATATTTTATATACAATAGCAATCAGGTACATACAATTACGTGATATGCTGTTAGGAAGATATCCTGCGTATTAGATATATAGTATATTATTTTTTAAATGTTATTTTACAGATTATTACACTGCTGTTTCTCTTAAGAGAGAAAATTTCATTATTTTCATATATCCATTCCAATCCTATCCTCTAAAAACGAGTCTCTGGATCAATTAACGATGAACTGTTAATAAATAGAATATAGTTTAATTAAACTCATTATATGAAATAAACATATATTACATATATAACATATATAAAGCTTTTTAAACACAGTTATATATATATATATATATATATATATATATATATATATATTAATTTTTTTTACTTTCTTGTTTTATATTAATTTTCAGTTTCCAATTTTTAAATAAATTTTTAATTTTTTAATATTATTATTTTTGAAAATTAAAGCAACTATTTTGTATAACAATGTTTTCAATTAAAATATTTCTATTTAACTTGTATAAGTTTTCTTCCTTGTACTTCTATTTATCTTGTACAAATTTTTATTCTTAGTTGGCGCAATTTTCTTATATCACTATTTTTGTAGACAATATGACAGTTGGATACAATTAGTGCATGAACTTGGCGCCCTTTTTTTACCTTTTTTTAAAAAGGTAAGTTTTTGGATATTATATCACTTCTTTTTTTAGTCTAATTTGCTAAGAGATATTATATTAAAAATAGTATGTATACAGGGTGAGTAAAAAGTCCCGGACCAGTAAAATATCTCGGAAACAAAGCATTTTCGAGACAAATGGTTTAAATAAAAGTTGTAGGGTTTGAAAAGATCTATTTACTGAACCTATCAAATTGACCTTGAATAACATCGTCAAGGTCAGGTCAAGATCACATCGATTTTTTTAAATTGAACACCCTATATTTGATACCAGAATCTAATAGCTGGTGTTAAGAGCTTTTCAAAACACTACAATAAAGTTCATTTTGGTTAAGAACTTTTGGAGTTAGAGGACTTGGAAGGTTACAGTACCGCCGGCATACGCGCGCGCATAATGGCTCTTGCACACTGAACGCGATGGGCGACGAGCGATGAGCGATATCCAATGATAGGTTTACTTTTTGAAAAAACTAGAACTTTCATTGGATATCGCTCATCGCTCGTCGCTCATTGCGTCCAGTGTGCAAGAGCCATAACATGTAGAGATCAGGACCCCGTGGTTCGTCACTCCCACAGTATTTAAAAGACTCCAAACCCTCTCTACAATGTTCTTCTGCAGGAGTTAATCATTATTATAATAGATGTTCGAATTGTTTCCCTTCTACCGCTTGACAATGTGCTAGCCTTAATTGAATAGAATATCTGACATTTCTTAACATATCAATGGTTATTAAATTCATTTCGTCAGTTATTCTTTGCTTCAATTCTTCCACGCTCGCAGGTTGTGTTTTATAAACACGCTCTTTTAAGTAGCCCCATAAAAAAAAATCAAATGGTGTCAAATCGGGAGATCTTGGAGGCCACTCGATTGTTCCTCGTCTCCCAATCCATCTGTTCGGAAAAGTTTCGTTTAATAAATTACGTACTCTTAATCCAAAATGCGCTGGAGCTCCATCTTGCTGAAACCATACGCGATCGAAGTCATTAGGAAAGAGATTTCGAATAGCAGGAATAATTTGATGAATTAACATTGCTTCATACATTTCAGAATTAAGATTTTCATCGAAGAAAAATGGACCTATTAAATGAGTTTCACTCATTCCTGCCCATACGTTAACCTTTTTAGGATATTGAGATTTATTATCTCTCACCCAATGTGGATTTTCGGAGCTCCAATATCGGAAATTTTGACTATTAACGTTTCCATGAAGTTCGAAACTAGCTTCATCTGAAAATACAATGTTAGTTATGAAATCATTTCCACGCATCTCAATAAGCTCACAAAATTCCATTCTTCGATCAAAATCTTCATGAACCAACTCTTGGACATAATGCATTTTATACGGATGAAATTTGTGCTTCTTTAAAATATTACGCACCGATTTTTGGCAGACTTCGTTTAATGCTGCAACCTTTCTAGTGGATGTATTAGGCGTTTCAATAAAGTTCAGCAAAATATCTGCACTCTTTTCGTCATTGGTGACAGATTTAGGCCGTCCACTGCGCGAACGATCTTTCACGCTACCTGTTTCATTGAAACGCTGAACCGTTCTTATAACTGTCGATCTTGAAATTGGATCTCGCGTATTGAAAGTAATATTGAAGAGATCACATGTTTCTTGATATGACCTTTCTTTATCTCCGTACCCTTTCATTATCAAAACGTAAATACGTTCTTTTTCCGACAAAGCCGCCGTTATTTAATTTTTCACAAAATTTTGCAAAAGCTAAGAAGAGAAGAAACTTTTAAGCGTATAGCTTAGGTAGCTACCAGAAATGCCGACAAAACAGTATGTTAATGAGGTGAGGTTAGCTATTATTTAACTTTTGCTAACAATACACTGTGTGGCAAGATGCTGTTGGTCGGGTTGCACACGCTGTTAACATACTGTTTTGTCGGCATTTCTGGTAGCTACCTAAGCTATACGCTTAAAAGTTTCTTCTCTTCTTAGCTTTTGCAAAATTTTGTGAAAAATTAAATAACGGCGGCTTTGTCGGAAAAAGAACGTATTTACGTTTTGATAATGAAAGGGTACGGAGATAAAGAAAGGTCATATCAAGAAACATGTGATTTCTTCAATATTACTTTCAATACGCGAGATCCAATTTCAAGATCGACAGTTATAAGAACGGTTCAGCGTTTCAATGAAACAGGTAGCGTGAAAGATCGTTCGCGCAGTGGACGGCCTAAATCTGTCACCAATGACGAAAAGAGTGCAGATATTTTGCTGAACTTTATTGAAACGCCTAATACATCCACTAGAAAGGTTGCAGCATTAAACGAAGTCTGCCAAAAATCGGTGCGTAATATTTTAAAGAAGCACAAATTTCATCCGTATAAAATGCATTATGTCCCAGAGTTGGTTCATGAAGATTTTGATCGAAGAATGGAATTTTGTGAGCTTATTGAGATGCGTGGAAATGATTTCATAACTAACATTGTATTTTCAGATGAAGCTAGTTTCGAACTTCATGGAAACGTTAATAGTCAAAATTTCCGATATTGGAGCTCCGAAAATCCACATTGGGTGAGAGATAATAAATCTCAATATCCTAAAAAGGTTAATGTATGGGCAGGAATGAGTGAAACTCATTTAATAGGTCCATTTTTCTTCGATGAAAATCTTAATTCTGAAATGTATGAAGCAATGTTAATTCATCAAATTATTCCTGCTATTCAAAATCTCTTTCCTAATGACTTCGATCGCGTATGGTTTCAGCAAGATGGAGCTCCAGCGCATTTTGGATTAAAAGTACGTAATTTATTAAACGAAACTTTTCCGAACAGATGGATTGGGAGACGAGGAACAATCGAGTGGCCTCCAAGATCTCCCGATTTGACACCACTTGATTTTTTTTTATGGGGCTACTTAAAAGAGCGTGTTTATAAAACACAACCTGCGAGCGTGGAAGAATTGAAGCAAAGAATAACTGACGAAATGAATTTAATAACCATTGATATGTTAAGAAATGTCAGATATTCTATTCAATTAAGGCTAGCACATTGTCAAGCGGTAGAAGGGAAACAATTCGAACATCTATTATAATAATGATTAACTCCTGCAGAAGAACATTGTAGAGAGGGTTTGGAGTCTTTTAAATACTGTGGGAGTGACGAACCACGGGGTCCTGATCTCTACATGTTATGGCTCTTGCACACTGGACGCAATGAGCGACGAGCGATGAGCGATATCCAATGAAAGTTCTAGTTTTTTCAAAAAGTAAACCTATCATTGGATATCGCTCATCGCTCGTCGCCCATCGCGTTCAGTGTGCAAGAGCCATTATGCGCGCGCGTATGCCGGCGGTACTGTAACCTTCCAAGTCCTCTAACTTCAAAAGTTCTTAACCAAAATGAACTTTATTGTAGTGTTTTGAAAAGCTCTTAACACCAGCTATTAGATTCTGGTATCAAATATAGAGTGTTCAATTTAAAAAAATCGACGTGATCTTGACCTGACCTTGACGATGTTATCCAAGGTCAATTTGATAGGTTCAGTAAATAGATCTTTTCAAACCCTACAACTTTTATCTAAACCATTTGTCTCGAAAATGCTTTGTTTCCGAGATATTTTACTGGTCCGGGACTTTTTACTCACCCTGTATATATATATATTTATACATTATATGTGTGTGTGTATTATATATAAGAATTATCGTATTTATACAATTTATTTTTGAAACACAATTTATATTTTTTATAATTTATTCTTACAGGATATAATGATGGTCAGAAAACAGTACACACAACCATAGAGAATAGTAAACAGTCTACTAAACAAAGTAAATGTTTTATATTATATGTACCTATATGTATTGTATATATAATTATTTTTTCATATTACTTTTAAAAACGTTACTTAATATTTAATAGATGCTGTGTGGACTGATAATGCTATAATGGCTCTTCTTAGTCTTTATGAAGCCAATATGCATATGTTGGATCATCCTAAGAAAAAATCCAAAATTTGGGCAGCAATATCAGATGGCTTGAAAGATTTCGAAATTGAAGTAAGATAAATATGATAACATATTTTTTATATAAATACAATTAAATATTTTCATTGATCTAAAATATATTATTTTTTAAAGAAGAAAATAATATCTCGACTTGATAGTTAATCATAAAACAAAATATTCAAGGAAGATTAATTTTAGACATACACACACACTTTATTGTTATAGTGTGTTACAGCAATGTTTTTATTTAAAAATTTTTTTCTATAGATGTCCACTGATCAGGTTCGATGGAAGATGAACATTTTACAAAAAAAAAATATAAAGAATGTTATGATAATAACAAGTCAGGCAGAAATAAAATGGAATTTAAATGGTATGACCAAATGGACGAAATTTTTGGTAAAAATAAAGACGCTATTGCTGCTCATACCGTATCGAGTCAAATAATAAAAAAACAAGTTTCTGTATTATCCGGCCAAAAGGATGTTGTATGTACTACTTCCAAATCGTCACCATCGGCTGAGTTATGTGTTTCTTCAAGTCCTAGTGCCTCCACTTCTGCAGTTTCAAGTCCTAGTGCCTCGCCATTGATGAATAAAAATACAAGAGTTCGTCCTCGGCATGGAACAGGGTCGAATTTAGCACAGAAAAAATTAAATATTGAACAACAGTGGTTAAAATTTCTAGAACAAAAAGAACAAAGAGATACTGATCGTGATGTGAGGCATGCGAAATCTGAAGAGAGAGCAACTGAAAACCTTTCACTGAAGAAACAAATGGTATCTTTAAAAAGAAAACAGTTAGAACAGAAAAAAGAATTATTAAATAAAAAATTTAAAGAGAAAGAAAATAGACATGCTGAAATGATGAAAATAGAGGAAACAAAATGTAAATTGTTAAAGAAATTATTATTTAATGCTAATGTCAAAGATATCTTCGATGATTCTGATGAATAACAGATTATTATTAATCTTAACGCGCTAATATCCATAGTTGAAGATAAATTATGAAAAAAATACAAACATGTGTGCTACATGTTCTTTTTGAAGTCTCTTCATAATATTATTTAATTTTGTTTAAATATTGTTTTATGTTTCTTTTGTTCTTAAATGCAACAAAAACTTTAATTTTAGTTGCAAGGATGTAATTTAGTACGTAAATTTTTTTTAGCAATATATGCTTTATTTTTTTATTTTTAAAATTTAATCAAATACGTTATTTTTAATTGCAATTGGGATGTGATTTAGCGTATAACATGTTGCAATACAATTGCACTTAAATATAATAATTGGAAGAGTTTCTATTAAAATCATACAAAAATTATCTGTGATTTTTATAAGTCTGAAAAGTATTTATATGTGTAGATAACTATTTACTGTAATTCATTTATTTATAAAATTCATTTTTATAGGATTGTATTCTATAATAAATAATAATTATGTTTAATTAAATAATAAATGTTTATTATTATGTGTTAATTTCTAAGAAATATGTTCACATATTATATTAGATGATAGTATACGTTAGTAAAATAAGAATTTTATATGTTCAATGTCAAACTGTTATGACTAAATACAATTATTTTTTACTTAAACATAATCCCCAGACAGCACACATGTCCAAAAGACATCTAAAAGACGACTTAAAGACATCTAGACATCTTTAAGACGACATAATGTTGTGTGGGATCAATGTACATTGTTTAATCCTGGCCATACAATTCCCTAAATAATTGCATTCTTCGATCCATCTGAAGTTCACAATTAACAATTTGGTCAGGATCATCATTTATATCGATATTATCATTCAGTTCTTCCATTTCTACATCATTGAAATTATCATCATAATCGATACATAAATTATGTAAAATACATGCAGCTACAATTGTATTTGTAATAAATGACATTTCGCGGTATTCTGAAACAAATTTAATTCGTCTGAATCGTCCTTTTAAATAGCCAAATGCCCTTTCGACGACCATACGTGTTGACGAATGTATGAAATTAAATTCAGTCTGAAGAGGTGTAAGGTGACCATTATCACGGAACGGAGGTACAAGCCATTGTATTGATGGATATGCAGAGTCCCCTATTATAAATCGTTCATTGGGAAAAATTACTTCTCTATGTTCATTAGCTGAGTTGTATAACACAGATTTTCTTAGGACTCGTGCGTCATGGAGAGAACCTGGCTGACCACAAAATATGTTGGTGAATTTCAATTTATTTGCATTTACAACAGCTTGCAAGTTTATAGAGAAGTAATTTTTCCGATTACAATAGTCTCTTGCATTTTCTACATTCGGTTTTTGTATTCTAATATGAGAGCAGTCTATAGCACCTATTATATTTGGAATGCCTCTTTTTTTATAAAATTGATGGCAAACATATGCGACGTGTTCTCCTTGAGGCCATTTGATAATATCATCTAACTTTGTTAATATCCAAGCAGTTACTCGGCGAATAACTCGAAAAACATATTGTACGTAACGGTTCTGTGTTTGCCAAATGTCACAAAAATATTAAAAAGCTGACTCTTGCTTCAATTGGTTTCACTCCAAACGAATGCGAAGGAATAAATCCACTTTCTTGCAATTCATCTAAAATATGTAAAAAATATGCAAAATATGTAAAAAATTATAGATTAAATTAACTACTTTTAATGGATATTAGTTATTAATAAATATTACCTATTAATAGAATTGCTGTGGTGCGCTTGATTCGCAAGTGCTCCTTAAATTCTGAATCTGTCCAGCTATCCACATTTATTAATGTAATCTTCAACCCGATGTCTTTTACGTCCACTGATTAAATGTTTCATTAAAGGAAACAAAAGTAAACATTCCTCGTTTTCTTCACTGCTTGAAGATTTATTACTAACAGTAAGACTACTTGCTTCATTCAAGGAAAAACTACTATTGCTCCAGTCACTAATACTCGAATTTTCTGTACTTGTAGCACTCAAGTTACTGTCCATTAAAAGGCTGATTGCAACCTTTTCTTTTATATCCATCTAAATAAAAATTATTTTATTAATAAACAAAACTTATTAATAAATTATTCTTATTAATTAAATAATTATATATATTTATTAATACAATCTTTATATAAACTATATATATATTAAAAGTTTATATAAACTATATGCAAACTATGTAAACTATATATAAATATATATATAAATTATAAATTAAAAAACTTATATGTAATAAATATTAATTATTAAACCAAACAACCTATAACTATTCACTATACATACATTTACTGCGAAGGCTTCTCTCTGAATGATATGTCACGACTAACGACACAGAAATCTGTGGTCACGATAATAATGCATGTACACAAATCATATAATTAATTAAAAAGATAGATATTAATTAACTTTCTATAAATGATAAAAAATATTCTACATAAACCCAGACAGCACACATGTCCAAAAGACATCTAAAAGACGACTTAAAGACATCTAGACGTCTTTAAGACGACATAATGTTGTGTGGGAACGTTTTGAAAATTTAGACCTAGTGACAACTATTAAAAGTGACTGCCCTGCACTCTAGTGGCAAAATAAGAAAGCTAAAAAGCGTTCCAGCTACAAGTCGACACTGTGTAACACTGTGTCACACAGTGTATCACTGTGTTACCATAGCTGGAAAGCACCCATTGTAAACGCGCATGTATGTATATATATATGGGGTATATACAATATATATTGGGTTGGGGAAAAAGTTTCTTCGTATTTTCCGGCAGATGGAATTAGAATCGCATAACCTTGATAATATTAATCGGATCTATCAATACTTTGTGTGCGTTTGAAAGGTGACATATCATAAAGAAAAAGTAGCAAAAAAGTAGTGATATTTATCTATTCAGTTAAAAGTTATTGCATCTTGAAAATGAGTGAAGAGAAAGAAGAAATTCGATACATTTTAAAATTTTATTTTAAAAAAGGGAAGAATGCAACTCAGGCAGCTAAAAAAATTTGTGATGTTTATGGACATGATGCTGTATCAATACGTGTTGCACAAAGCTGGTTCAAGCGTTTTCAATCTGGAAATTTTAACGTCAAAGATGCACCTCGCTCTGGTCGACCGATCACTGAAAAAGTCGATGAAATTATGGAAATAATTGAACAAGACCGGCATATTAGCAGTCACGAAATCGGTAAGCAACTGAACATCGACCACAAAACAGTTTTAAACCATTTGCAGAAAGCTGGATACAAAAAAAAGCTCGATGTTTGGGTGCCACATGATTTAACAGTCAAAAATTTAATGGATCGATTTTCTATCTGCGAATCATTGTTAAAACGAAACGACATCGAACCATTTTTGAAACGGCTCATAACAGGCGATGAAAAATGGATCACGTATGACAATAATGTACGAAAAAGATCGTGGACAAAGCGAAATGAAGTTCCGCAAACTGTGGCAAAGCCAAAATTGACGCCAAGAAAAGTGATGCTGAGTGTGTGGTGGGATTACAAAGGAATCGTTCACTACGAGCTGCTGCCGTCCGGTCAAACAATTGATTCTAACCTTTACTGTCAACAACTGGAAAGATTACGCCAGGCAATTGAGAAAACGCGACCAGAATTGATCAATAGGAAAGGCGTCGTCTTTCATCACGACAACGCGAGACCTCATGTATCTATAGCGACTCGTCAAAAATTAAGAGAACTTGGCTGGGAAGTTTTGATGCACCCACCTTATAGTCCTGACCTTGCACCATCAGACTACCATTTATTTCGATCTCTACAGAACTCTCTTAATGGTACGAAGTTGGCTTCAAGAGAGGCCTGTGAAAATCACTTGTCACAGTTTTTCGCCCAGAAATCACACAAGTTCTACAGTGACGGGATTATGGTTTTACCTCAAAGATGGCAAAAGGTGGTCGAACAAAACGGCACATATTTAATTTCATAAGCTTCATTTCAAATATGAATAAAATTTGTTTCATTTTTGCAATAAAATACGAAGAAACTTTTTCCCCAACCTAATATATATATATATTGTGACGTTGCCGTCACGACGGACGTCCATCCCCTCAAAAAGATCGCGTGTCGTGGGCCGAGCGACCGCGCCGGTCGAGATATCGAGAGCCCCGCCGTGTTTACAGAGAGGCGAGAGCGTTTGTAATCAACCGTTTTTCGTAGTTAGTAATCCTATTTGTCTAAATTATTGTTCGAGAATAATAAATCATCGCTGGCAATAAAGAAGATCAACAGAAGCTGGTGAAAGTAGCAACATCGCCGAATCATCATGGACCAAAACACAGCCAACGGGAAAACAAGGGTCGGCGATATTCGACCAAAATCGAGCAACTTCGGTCCACGGGCCCAGCATCACAGGGCCGGCCGACTATCACGGGCGCCAATGGCACCCCGTAAGAGGTCATAATCTCTGCAAAAAGATCCGGGAACCTCGCCATCCTCCACCGGCCAACGGCGGAGGCAGCAACAATCGGCAGGCACAAAAAATTCAGAGACAACCGGCGCCGAGGAACTCCAAGGAGCGGCGGACCAGCGGAGGCGCAGGACCGCGGGCGCGCGGTGTGCCCTTGCGCCACGCGCGAAAATCAGAGCGCGCGAGAACGGGCCTAGCACCCCTCTTGATGGGGTAAGGGGCAGTTATCGGGGAATAAATACGGCGATTCCCAGAGATCTGGAGCTTTAGCTTTTCGAGTTTCGAGATTTAATCTCTGTCTTCGGGAATTGTGCGAGCGCTCGGCAAGTGAAGCGACGATTGGAAGAAGACGACACGTGGAGAACAGCGGTGAGGTCGCCCAGCTATCTTCGCGAAGTAATTGTCGAAACATTGTACGCCCACCGATACGGTTCGCGGGTTGACCCCTCTGGCCGGTCGCGTTTAGTGTTCGGAATAAAAGAATTAGCGGTAGAGTAAGGAGTTTTGAAGAGGCCGCAGTCAAGGGGGCGACAAAGAACCGTCGATCGGTCTCACCCGATATATTCGCTCGCCTCTCCGTGATTTGAGGGTCGCGCGTTGGGGTCCGCGGGAATTATCTTTTAAATTCATAGCTATCGCCGATCGGAGTGCGCGACTCCGATCGACCGGGAGTGCTGTCGATCACCCTCCTACGGCGGAAGTATCCCGTCTCGACTGCAAAATTCGGACCAAGTGTGCGAACGCGAACGTAGCCACCCCCGCCGAGGGCCGAGCTCCGGTAAGTACCTTGGAAATGGTTACTGCGGGCCGTAAATTATCCGGCGACAAGGGGCCTCGATTCTCGACCATCTCTTTCCGTGCGTCCCGTTTTGCCCTTCAAAGTCCGCCGTCCGCGGACGCGCGTAAACTCAGCTGTCGAGGGCAAGCTGTCTACACCCGCCGTGCCGGGGGTGCACCGGCGGGAACGCCTTGTAATTTCGATATATAAATTCGGCAGACACTATTGCCGTCCGTTTAACCGATTAAATAATCTTGGCGTTATCTCCGTTCACTGCAATTACATGTGTTAAAGTACGTGTTTATTTCCGTATTCGACTATTGTACGCTATTCTATTTCTGTCTATTCTCCTGACTCGCGATAGCCCGCGCTTTAGTCTGTTCTCCGAAATCGTAATCGCTCGCGCCCTTCTTTTCATTCTCCGTAATTGCATGAGCTCGCGCACTTCTTTCGGTTCTCCGTAACTGTAGCGTTCGGTGCGCTTTTCCCCGTTCATTGTAATCATCACGCTGTCTAGATTTAATTCTGCTTTCGTTTAATAATAGCGTCTTGCGCATTTAATTTTAAGTTTCGTAACCCTACAACTGCTTTTGTTTTTAGTGATTATAATTATGTCTCCTCTATCTGATATTGTTTCCTGAAATTCTACTCATCTCTTAGGGTTCAGAGTCTGTTTTCTTTGTAATTGCGGTAATAACTCGCGTACTTGATCCGGTCGTTTTTTTTTGTTGTGGATGTAAGAGCTCACACCATTGATACGGTTATCCGTGATTACCGATTCTTGCGAATTTAAGTCTATGCTCTGTAATTGCGAAATCTTATTCACTGGATTATATTTTCGGCGATTCTAGAATCGTGCGTGCTAACGTCTGTACAATATTTTACTGACTCTCCGAGTCTATCTCTGCAATACACGATTATCCTTTTTTTTGTTATCTTCAAAACGTGTACGCTTTATTTATTTCTCGCCACTTTCGGCGACATCCATCGCTCCTTTCGAAAGGTCATTTAATTCCCTCGGGATCCTGCCCCTCTACCGTTAGGCGAGCCAGTCGGCCCGTGGCGAGATCGGGGAACGTTTTTCGCATCACGGAGGTTTAGCGAAAAACTGATACGTGAAAGACCGTATCTGGCGCCCAACATTATACGATAGAGACGAATCTCGCTCCGCCACGGTCTCACGCGAACGATCTCCACCCCGTTCCTAAGAGCGCGAGTGCGCAAAAATTCACCTTGTGTTTGCCGGCGTGTTTGGTCTCCCTAAGTTCGGCGAAAAAGGGATTGTAACCCGGATTAGGGTAGAAAAGAAACCGTCGCAATATATATATATATATACAGGGTCTACCAAAAGTGTGGAAACCCCTAAATATCTCGGAAAATATACGTTTTACAGAAAAGTGTTTCCAACAAAAGTTGTAAGGTTTAAGAAGATCTATATACTGATTCTATCAGTTTGACCTTGGATGGCGTCGTCAAGGTCAGGTCAAGGTCACATTGACTTTTTTAAATGACACCCCCTACATTTGATTGCATATTCTTATAGCTTAATTCAAGAGCTTTCCAAAACACTATAATAATGTTCATTTTTATTAAGTACTTTGCGAGTTATGAGGGTTGAAATAATTTCTTAATTTTACATAAACCATAAAATATCTAGTAAACCATTCATTTTTCGATTATCTTACCTTCATACTTTTATGTACAAAATAATGAAAGGAATCAATTGGTGTAAAGAAAACATACAGTTGTTTTTAAGAAAAAATATGGAATTGTTAATTGCAAATTACATATTTTTTCTTAGAAACAACTATGTGTTTTCTTTACACCAATTGATTCCTCTCATTAATTTGTACATAAAAGTATGAAGGTAAGATAATCGAAAAATGAATGGTTTACTAGATATTTTATGGTTTATGTAAAATTAAGAAATTATTTCAACCCTCATAACTCGCAAAGTACTTAATAAAAATGAACATTATTATAGTGTTTTGGAAAGCTCTTGAATTAAGCTATAAGAATATGCAATCAAATGTAGGGGGTGTCATTTAAAAAAGTCAATGTGACCTTGACCTGACCTTGACGACGCCATCCAAGGTCAAACTGATAGAATCAGTATATAGATCTTCTTAAACCCTACAACTTTTGTTGGAAACACTTTTCTGTAAAACGTATATTTTCCGAGATATTTAGGGGTTTCCACACTTTTGGTAGACCCTGTATATATATATATATGTATATATATATACAGAGAATCTTTCTTGTCCGATCTGCAAAAATACGCATAAAATATTTGAATGTCTTCTATTTCATGACATATCAGCTCAAGTACGGTTAGAAAAGGTCAAGAGTTGTAAATTGTGTTTTAATTGTTTAAAGCCGTTTCATGGCAAGGGATGCAATTACGGATCGTGCAAGAAATGTCACAAACAACACAACACTCTACTATATATGAATAAAGATTGGTGATTTGAATGTCCCTGCGCCCAAAGTAGAGAGTAATAATAACGATTCAAACGTTTTCTCGGTAGAGTGTGAAGATAAAGTCGAATCAAACAAGAAAAGCGCACATAACGCAACTAATTCTTTATCATCAAATTGTTTGTATGATCCTTCTTTGTATGTCTTGTTGTCGACAGCCACAATTAACATTCGCGGTCATTTTGGAAATTTGCATGTATGTAGAGCATTATTAGACTCAGGCTCACAGCCTAATCTCATGTCAAGGGAATTGTGTAAGCGCTTAAAGCTTCCTCAGCAGACCGCTACCATGAAGATAGACGGAATCAATGAAATCTCATCCATCTCGAAGAGTGAAGTACGTGTCACGATTTGCTCCAGATTCAACAAGTATGAGGAGACATTAACATTCCTAATCGTCGATAAGGTAATCAATAAATTGCCAGCTGTAACCATTGATGTAAATTCTTTTCAAATACCATGCAACCTCAAGCTTGCGGATCCCGCGTTCCACATGCCAGGGGCTATTGATTTAATCATAGGCTCAGAAATCTACTGGAAATTGCTGTGCATTGAGCAAATTCAAATGGGCAAATCGAAACCCACATTCCAGAAGACAAAACTAGATTGGATCGTATCAGGATCAGTCAGCCCGGCCATAACAACTAGTAAAGCAGCGTATTGCAATTTAGCAAATCAAACAACGTTACAAGAACAATTGGAAAAATTCTGGTTACTAGAGGAGTTTCAGAAAAAATACAACTTAAGTTGAAGAGCAAAACTGTGAAGACCATTTCAACGAGACTCACACCAGGGACAAAGATGGAAGATTCGTTGTACATCTTCCATTGAAAGACAACTACAAGGAGCTAGGCGACTCTTATAATATAGCTAAACATAGACTAAACGCTATGGAGAGAAAATTAAGCAAACACTCCGAGCTGAAGTGGCAGTACGATGCGTTCATGCAAGAATACATAGAATTAGGACACATGAAGCTCATTCAGAACGCGTCAAGCGACAAACAGGAGTACCGACATATTATTTACCGCATCACGCAGTTCTCAAAGAGGAAAGCGAAACCACAAAATTGCGAGTCGTTTTTTATGCTTCTGCGAAGACAGAATCAGAGATATCGTTAAATGATGTACAAATGGTGGGCCCCACCATTCAGCAGAATCTCTTCAACATACTGATACGTTTTCGAGAATATAGATACGCCATCGCTGCTGACATATCAAAGACATATCGAGTAATCCCAGAACAGTGTACGCTATAATCCTCTGAAGGTTTGCTCCTGAGCAAGAAATACAAACGTACGAGCTTCAAACGGTTACATATGGGGAAGCATGCTCTGCATTCTTAGCCATTCGCTCACTTCACCAAGCTGCAATAAGCCTGCAACATCAATTCCCAGAGGCTGCTGAGATCATTAAACGGAATTTTTATTATTTAAACGGGATTTGAACGACCTCCTCTCCGGCGCCAACGACATCGAGAATCTGCTAAGGATAAAAGAAGAAATCACTGAAATACTCCGATTAGCCAAATTCGAGCTACATAAGTGGAAATCAAACCATTCTTCAATAATTCAGAGCGACGTCAAAACGTTAGTGCAATTTAGTGAAAGCACGAAAATCCTCGCAGTTGTGGGATACCCAACTCGACACATTTTGTTATACAGCCAGGCCGACAGGACAACAAGCGAGGCTCACTAAGAGACATATTCTGTCTTGTATTGCACAGATTTTTGACCCGCTTGGTCTTTTGAGACCTGTTATCATACGGGCTAAAATAATCATGCAACAATTATGGCACTCTCAGCTTGCATGGGATGATTCATTTCCAAATCATCTTCATACTCAATGGCTGCGTTGGTACATGAAGATAGCACACCTCCATCATGTAAAAATAACCCGCAGAATTTTATGCAATGAACCTTCGTGAATAGAGCTACACGGGTTTTACGACGCGTCTGAACGAGCTTACGGGGCTTGTATCTATGTTAGAACCATCGATTCCAATCATCAACATCACGTCATATTTGTGTTCAAAAACACGAGTAGCACCCTTAAAAATCGTATCTTTGCCGAGACTAGAACTTTGCGGTGCTTTTCTACTATCCAGATTATATCAAAGAGTAGTTGAATCTTTAAATTCAGATTTCGATGCGAAACATCTATGGAGCGATTCTACAATCGCCTTGGTATGTGAGCCGAATCGGTGGCACACTTTCGTGACCAATCGCATGGCTGAAATCCAGAGATTATCAGCAGATGCAAAATGGCATCACATTAGATCAGAGCAAAATCCCGCCGACGTTTTGTCACGAGGCATAGGCCCGGACAAAATACAAGATCACAAGCTTTGATGGAACGGATCCCTCTTCCTACAAGAGGACTACAACGAAAGCTTGAGTGATTCGCAGCAGCCACTCAACATCGAAGAGTTGCCGTAAACAAAGAAACAAGTCGTCACTCTACATGCAAAATAAGGAGCCAAGTTTCATAAACAAATTTTCTTCATTAGGTCGCCTCAAGCGCACTATAGCCTATTGCTTACGATTTGCTTACGATTTATCCATAACTCTAAGGTAAACTGCACACGAAAGGATAGCAAACTTAATGGCCCGTTACAGTCAAATGAACTCGAACGCAGCAAGCACGTCATTTTGGCCATAGCTCAAAGCGAAGAATTTTCAGAGGAAATAGCAGCACTATCACGCAATAAAGAAATATCGTCAAAGAGCAAGATATTATCGCTTCGTCCCTTCCTGGACGAAAACAACCTCTTGAGAGTCGGAGGGCGTTTACAAGAATCGCAATTAGATTATCAATAAAAGCATCCTATAATAATTCCGAGAAATCATCATCTTATTCATCTGATTATAAGGGAAGCGCATTTAAAAAATTTACACACAGGAGCCCAGACACTTCTTGCCATAATCCGCACCCATTGGTCTATATCAGGGAAAAATGCTATAAAAGGGACTTTACGCAAATGCATTGTCTGCTACCGCGCCAGCGCAACTCCCGCAGAACAATTAATGGGTAACTTACCCGCATCACGGATAACGCCTTCACCCCCTTTTTCAAAAACCGGAGTAGATTACCGCCGGTCCCTTTAGTATCAAAATTAGTCGTAACAAGACAGATAAAGCATATCTGTGCGCCTTTGTATGTTTCACCACTAAAGCTGTCCATCTAGAGATTGTATCAGACCTAAGTAGCGCGGCATTCTTGAATACGTTAAAAAGATTTATAGCCAGCCGTGGCAAATGCATTAAAATTTATTCGAACAATGGTACAAATTTTGTAGAGGCGAACAACGCTCTAAAAGAGATGTATAAATTCATTAATGCAAATAGCGCTAAAATATGTGATTATCTTTCAGAACAATCTATAGAATGGAACTTTATTCCGCCATAATCGCCCCATATGGGAGGTCTATGGGAGCCTATTAATTATTTATGGGGGTCTATTAAAGCTTGTAAGAACCATATGACAAGGATTATAGGTTCAGCTTTACTGACTTTCGAAGAACTGACCACTCTAGTCGCTCAAATAGAGGCTCTTGAAGTTATAACACCTGACCATTTCTTAATTGGTTCCCCACTTGCCTCAATTGCCGAAGCAGACGTTACAGATGTTAATGTTAACCGACTTAATCGCTATCAACTCTTAGAACAAATAAAGCAAAATTTTTGGAAACGATGGTCGGTAGAATACTTGACCCAGCTCCAGCAACGACACAAGTCGAAGCGAATCCAAAATACAATGCGAGAAGGAGTTATGGTACTCTTGCGCGATCAAAATGTTCTCCCTATGTTATGGCGTTTAGGCAGAGTCATACATACGTATCCGGGTAAAGACGGTTTAATCAGAGTCGTCGATATAAAAACTAACACCGGAATATACCAAAGACCTGTAACCAAGCTTTCTGTTTTGCCTATCAAGACATAAGCTTCGAAAGTCGGTGCTTTCAAGGCCGGCGGTATTGTTTAATACTGTTTTTATTATAATCACATAATTTAGATTTAAGAAATTTAGTTTATATTATATTCACATTCCCACGTTGTATTGTATCGCCCTCAGGGCGTTGCGCGTAATTAGTTTTCTATGATCCCGCGAGAGAGCGCCGAGTGACGAAAGCGTTCGATAAACGGATCGTAAAAACCAGTAAAAAGGTCAGCCATTGTTGAAAGCGCCGAGTAAAAAGGTCAGGCATTGTTGAGAGCGCCGAGTGATGAAAGCGTTCAATAAACGGATCGTAAAAACCAGTAAAAAGGTCAGCCAAAGAAAGCATGCAAAATAAAGGTAAAATTTAAGAGCACACTATAGTGAAATTCATGTTAGATAAACCCTTGGAAAAGAAAATACCGTACACAAGGTAATCAACAGATGAGTTAATAGACTCTAACACCTAATGAAATACTGAATAAAATTCAAATTTTTGATTCGACAGTGTAAGTATTCTTCATGGTTATTATATACAAACTATTATACAGATTATATATACAAATATTATACATATTACGTTATATATATTTCACACACCACACACACACACACTCTCTCTCACTTCATCTCTTTTTCTCTCTTTTAATTTATTAATTTCAATTTTAAAATCATATATTCTAAATAAACTTCATAAATAAATTTTTTCCAATAATAAATTTAAACTGATAATAATAATAATAATAATAATAATAATTCCAAATAATAATAATATTGTGCTTTATTTTCAATAATTTCGTTCTTTATAATTTTTTAAAATAATGTAATAAATAATATATGTACTTATTTTTCAGTTATAGTGTTCATGTCACTACCTAAATAACATAATTAATGCAGATTCACTTTTTATTATGGTTATTTTTTGTTTTTCTATGATTTACTTTTTCAAATGCATTATTTTTTTTTTGTACAAAAAGAAAGTATATAATTTTATAATTTTATAATTCTTATATATAGTGAAGTAATCGGTTATGTTAATGACATCGAGGTGTCTCGTATTGTTGGTAGAAGCCCACAATATAAATTTTTTAAATTTTATCTAAACAATGAAGCCGAAAGAAGGATACAGGTTGTCGCGTAGAACGATGATATAGATCGGATTGAGTATTTTATTAGATCAAATTATGTTTTTTTTTGCAATTTTGTAATTTTTTTAATACTTTTTTTTATTGTAATTTTTTATTTTTTTTTTATTTTTTTGCAATTAAATTATATTTTGACATTAATATAATCTTAAATAGGTTCTTCATTTAGATGGAGTATAAGCGAGATTGCCCAAAAAAAAATATATACAACAACAATAATGTACCGTATGAATTATTAATTAGAAAAATACATTGATTAATAATTTGGGAAAATATAATCCTAAATTTATATCACTAATATTCCCAAAGATTTGGTTTTAAGTGCGGTCACTAAACGTTGGAATCACATTGCCCCTAACACGAAATTCAACTTATCTCAGTTCTTATACGCGATTGAAACGGTTCTGAACTCCGCTAGTTTTTCATTTAAATGAAATTCTACGAACAATTCTACGAACAAATTTTTGGTAGTCCTATGGGTTCTCCCCTGTCACCTATTTTGGTAGATATCGTGATGGATGATTTGGAAACGCATTGCTTAAGTTAACTAAGTTTTAATGTTCCGATATATTATAGGTATTGTTACGTCCAGGGGAATTCACGATTCTTTTCTTTCCCGTACCCGGTACACACGTGCACGATTTCCAGAGCCGATAATAATAGCTAAATTAAAGCAGGGTTCTCAGTACATGCCCTAAAATAACAATCGGATATTAACGGGCTATAAAAGTAACATCCGGCTAAATAAAGCGGCATTCAGTCAAACAAATTTGATATTTTCTTAAAAACTCATAAAATCAAAAAAATAAAGCAAACTAATCATAAAACGTGAGTGACTGAATATCGCAAGAGGGTAGTAACAGTCATCCCTTGTGCGATACTGAGAATCCTAAATCCCCCGTTTTGGAAGATGCTCTCCTATTCGCGAACGAATGTAATAAAATTCTGATTTACTACATTTGTTCTAAAATGCTCATAAGTAGGGGCAGAGAGGAGACCATGGAAATCTAACAAAGATTTCTATTCGTCAACCTCCCTTATTCCTCACGCTAGGAGAGGGTAATCCAAAACGATATACAGTGACCGGCAAAAATAAAAAGCCACCTTAACTATAAAACTGATTTGATGCTAAAAGGTAAAAAAAATTTATTATAAAGTTTTTTATAACTAAAACTAAAAATTTATTAAGTAATTTAATGTTTTTAATTAAAAAGAAATCATTTTTTATTTAATACTGTATTTATTTCTATATAATCATTTATTTAAGAGTGACAAAATAAAAAAGCCAGTTAAGGTAACATAGTATTACGATTTAAAAAAACAACAATATTATTTTAATTAATAATTAATATGATTTCCTTTAGCCTCAATTACTTTTTGCAGTCTTTTTGGTATACTTTCAATTAAATTTTTTAAATGTTGTGGATCCAAATTCTCCCAGGCTAGTTGTAATGCTTCAAAATAAGAATTCTTGTTAGTTACTCCGCTTTTATTAATCCTATTATCCAAAATTGCCCACAGATTTTCGATAGGGTTCAAATCTGGAGATTGCGGAGGCCATTCAAGTTGTTTAATTCGGCAGGAACGAAAAAAAGCTTGACTTTTCTTTGCTGTGTGTTTCGGGTCATTATCTTGTTGGAAAATAAAATTATCTTCTAGTCCGAGTTTCAACAAACACTCCTCCAAATTTTCATTTATTATATCAATGTAGACATCTGCTGTCATAATTCCGTTAATTTTAACAAGATTTCCCACTCCTGCCCATGAGAAACATCCTCAGACTAAAATATTTCCTCCGCCATACTTTACAGTTTTCTGAATATGACGATCTTGAAGCTCTTCGCCGTGTTTTCTCCAGACTCTAATCCGCTTCTTTTGTCCAAATAACTCGAATTTGCTTTCATCTGTCCATAAAATATTTTTCCAGAAGTCCAATGACATATTTGCATACTTCCGAGCAAATTGCAAACGTTTTTTCTTATTGGTGACGCTAAAGAAAGGTCGTTTACGTGCAAACCGGCTGTGTAAATTTGCTTCATTGAGTCTTCGACGTACAGTGCGGTCAGAAACAGTAAGATAAATGTTTTCCTGAATTTCTCTAACAGTAATCTTTGGATTTTTCTTAACTTCACGGATTATTTTCATATCCTCCCGCTTGGATGTTGCTCGTTTTCGACCTCTTCCGATTCTATCTGCCACCGATCCAGTTGATTGAAATTTTCTTCTGATCTGTTCTACTGCTCCTCTACTTACTTCATAATTTTTGGCTATATTCCGTTGGGAAAGACCTTTTTGAATATCTCGCACAATTAAGTTTCGAACTTGTGTGGAAATTGATCTTCCTCCCATTTTTGACCGCGAATTTTTTGTAATAATCGAGATAAGTCAATGTTGCAAAAATGATTAACAACAACGAGAAGTGAGCGCAATAACATGAACATGTTGACATGACAACCAAACAAAATATTGTATATATTAAATCGAACAAATCTGAATGGCTTTTTTATTTTGTCAATATAATAAACAGCAATATTTAAGAAATATAAATAAAACTGAAAAGTAAAAAATAATTTATGTAATTGTAACATAAAATTTTAAAATAAATAATAAATACTTCTTCTTTCATCAATGAAAATCTCATCGTTTTAATATTTTTACTCTTTCATTAAGCAAAACAGTATAACTAGGAAAGTGGCTTTTTATTTTTGCCGGTCACTGTATAAGCGCGAACTTCGAACAACACTTGTCAGAAAAATTCGTTCAGTCAGAAAAATTCGTTCAGTCAATCATTCATTCATTGACTCACGCGCACTCATATACGCACTCAAAAGTTTCGAGACATATCAACCTTCATATAGAGTCAGTGCGAATATTCGGTCATCCCTGTCAGCTATACACATAACGAGTCAACCCAGAACACCGCCTCGTCTTCGACATGAAAAGGGGACCCATCAGCCATTACGATTATATTCTCCACTTGCAATCGCCTTTCGCAAATAGTAAGTCTTTTATTTTATCTTCAAAGTTCCTCCCCCTCCCCCGTCTACTTCCTTTACTCATAATAATCGTTTCTCTAGTGGAACCCACGAGGAAATCCGCTAGAGCCCACGCTAAGCGATTTCGATATCGCCGTAATCGACGTACCCGCCGACTGCTGGCTCGGGCTGCGGCTGATTCTTCATTTGCGCTAGACTTAAGTCAAATAAACGCGGATCTCCCTATTACGCGGATCTTTTTAAATAATTTTCAAGGAGACACGCGAGACCCCTTACATCCGTCCCCTCGCACTCCTTCCCCTAATTACTCCCCATACCTGCTTCCCGGAACTCTTCCTCCCAGTTACTTCCCGGTGTATGACACACAATCTGACCTTCAGTCTGATTTCCCGCCGCTATCACCTTCTCCTTCTCCACCCCACTCGCCAGTCCCAGATCCTCATCCCTTGTCTCCTCCTCCTCTTCCTCCCCCTGTTTACTCCGACATCGATCTTAGTGATCGGATCCTCTCCGAAATTCTCAGCTTGACTTACCCTCTGTACTTTCACCCCATCCTTCCGGGTCAATTCACCTTGGGCCCTGGTCCTATTCATATTCCAACTCTCAAGGCCTTTCTCCGCACCACTCCTCCCGACATTCCCATACCATGATTTACTCCCTTCACCAGATACCCCATCGCTATTCCCGTAGAATTCTTCCGGGAAAGATATCCTCCAGATTCCGACCAACCTTACCCCGTCTCACATACACACACAATCACGCTTAATGTACCCACAAACATACAAACAATCACACTTAATATTGTGCTAGAGTAATAACTAATTAAAATGTTGATGTAAATTTTATCCTTTTATAATGTACAATAAATTTAATTAATTTTATTTCTTTTAAATCCAACGTAATCAATTCCCCCCCCCCCCTCATTACCCACGCTCCTGAATCGCACTTGGTCCCGTCCCGGGTAAAAAGGATTAAGTTCCTTCACCGAAAAGGGGACCGCCGAGCGGGCATTTGGACCAGAAGTAGTGTCGAAAATCGACTCTTGCGGTCGTTAACCTATCTTTGGCTCACCCGCAGGCTCGCTCGACCCGAGACACTTGCCCTCAAGGCACCTGTTCTCGGGATACAAGTGTTACGCCCTTCCTTCGGCCCATCCTTCCTCGGGCCTGGACGTAACAGTATGTTGATGACATTTTTATCATTGTTCCACGCTCAAAAGTTGAAGCGATAAAATCGACCTTTAATAATTACTATCAACGCTTAGCATTTACGCATGAAACCGAGTCTGATTCTTGTATCAGTTTTCTTGACACGATTGTTATCCAATTGGATGGTCGTCTTTTGACTGATTGGTACAGGAAATCCACCTGTTCCAATAGATATACTAATTTTTATTCTAAACATCCGTTCCAATATAAAATGGACACCATTTACAATCTTGTTGACCACGCCATTTTATTGGGAGATACTCGATTTCATTCCAAAAATATTGATATCGTTAAGCAGATTCTTTCCAACAATTGCTTTCCAAATCATATTATTAACCGCTATGTACAAAAAAGATTATATTTTTTAAAACACCGTGATAACGCGAATATAGACAATGAATCCGACAATGCAGTTACATCTTCCTACATTTTCTTGCCGTTTGTAGGGTTTGAGGGTTTGAGTAGTGAAATTGGTCGCGTTTTTAAAAATGTAGGTCTTAATGTCGTTTACAATATGCCTAAAAAACTTAACGCATTAATTAAACGTGGTGAAGATAGGCTGCCTACTAATAACATGACGGAAGTCGTTTACAAATTAGACTGCAAAAATTGTAACAAGTCATATATTGGCCAAACAAAAAACATGTAAGCACGTCGTGTAAAAGAATATCGCAACAACATAAAAGTGCACGAAAGTAATTTTTCTGTTATCAGTAAACATAAAGTTGAATTTAATCATGATTTCGATTGGTCATTACCGGTTATTTTACATAATGAGGAACACGTGAGAAAGAGAGAAATCGCCGAAATGTTTTTTATAAAAAAGTTTGACAACACGATCAACTTACAAAAGGACACTGAAAATTTAAACAATATTTATGATAGACTAATAAAGGTTGTCTAGTCTTTCTCTGTGTGTTGATGGAGATGGTTGACATGATAATCTTGACGAAGTGATTTCCTTATTTCTCACGATAGAATAGTTAACTAAATTATTGTATGTATTTAACTTGCCGTTCATTTTTTATTTCAAAATCAATGTAATTTATTTCTTTTTTGTGTAATTCTGGAAATAATTTTTTGTAGTTCACTCGAAAAGGACCAAAAGCATGGTCGAAACGTCGTGATTCACTTTAATAAAAAATTTGCCAGTGTGGTCGTTTTTAATTACTTCTTTATTTATTATTACTTCTTTATTATTTCTTGGTGGTCGTTTTTAATTACTTCTTTATTACTTCTTTTATTATGTCACTTAATCCGCAAAGTTTTATTAAGTGAGGCTATAAATACTTCCGAATGTATTATATATTATTATATAGTAAGTTTTATGTGCGCTCATTATTTTAAGTGGTAAATATTTACTTTAGGTAACACAACACATAAAAATTTTATTTTGACATATATTGTAGATGATATATTCCTAAGTAATACACCATTTGAATTTTGCAGCGATCTCTCTTCCTGAGATATGCGATTTCGAAATTACATGCTTATATCATATTTTCATTATATCCTAAACATGTTTATATTTTTTGTTTACAATATTACTGAAATCATCTTTCCGAATGGTTCCACATGGATTTGCGACTTTCTATGCGAAACGAGGTTTACCCCACACCACTCTTGAGTCAACGCGAAATGAGATCTATATTGTTTGGTTCCATATGGGTTTGCAACTTTTAATGAGAAGCGAGGTCCACCCCACCTGAGTTAGCATCAAACAAGTTCTACCTTATTGTATATTCCATATGTGTTTGTAACTTTCCATGCGAAACAAGGAACCGTTCTAGATCTCGTTTTACACTAACTCCGGGATGGTGTAGAGTAGACCTCGTTTCGCATAGAAAGTTGCAAATCCATGTGCAATACAATAATAGACCTCGTTTCGCGCTGACTCAGGCGTGGTGTGGGATGAAGGGATTGATGATTAAGGTAAATTATTAAAAAAATATAAACACTCAAATAAAATACAACATGTGTTACGCCCTGGCGGGGTCGTGGCTCTTACGAGTGCTCGGACTATGCGCCGGACTGTGTCGTTATTTCAGGAGCCTAACTCCTAGGAATTGCCCACGACTAGGTTATCTGGATGATAGATTTCTCTTCGTGGAGACAGACCGAACGGACTCGTACGCGTAGAAATTTTCTTTAGTAGTTGATCACCGATTGTCGCGATATTATAGATGAATGATGTTATCGACCGATGGTGGTTATCGACTCGGGGATTTATCGGTCATTTGCCGATCATGGGAAATCTCGCACGGTAAAATTCGCGGGGATCGTACCGTTTACGAAGACCTTGATCGGATCTGGGAGTGAATAATAGTTTATATCTTGCTGTCTTAGCTCTGTAGCAAAATAAATGTACGCCGCGATGCACTTGTCACAATCAAATGAAATGGGGTTGTTATGATCTTTAGAATTAGTAAGGACGAATGAGACTGGTAAGCTTTAACAATTTATTTTCAGTTAGTAGTTTATAACATTAGGGAGAAATTGAACGTTCATACATTAAATATTACTTGGGAATAATCCTTCTGATCTTTTGTCAGACAAGGAAAAATACGGAGGGTCAGATAACGGAGACCTTAGGAGCAATAAAAAAAGGGTTGCTTCCTCTGAGGGCAATAAAAGTGAAATTTCGCGATCGCTTTGTTCCGATTTTCCTGTTGGGACGTGTTGTGTCGTGTTCGGAATTCGCTACGCTAACCACGTGAGTATTAATCCAGTATAATGGATTGATCCGTGGATCCCCAATGTTCAGGGGTGCCGGCCCCGTACGCGGTATGCAGGACTTCCGCGCGAATTTGGAGATACCGGGTTTTCCTTGGGTCCCCTGGCATGTATTTCAGGGGTGGTAGAGACGGTCGGGTATCTGCTATCTTCAATCCACGCGGCCACGGGAGATATTCTATGGTTTTGATCCGGATATCCTTCCTTCGATATCGAAACCCACGCGCTCCGTTTCTAGTAATTTGCTGTCTTCCTCGGTGATGGGATATTTAAAGTTATAATATAATTTGCGCGCGTGGTAGAAATGTCCGCCTCTCCTTGTCTTTGGCATCTACAGAAAAAATTGAATTAACGTAGCTGTGCTGAATTCGACCATGGAGAATATGATGGATGTTAGGAACAACGTGCGATTATTCACACCGGAATTCACTCGAGGATAGGAGTGCCGGATGTGCTGAGTGTTAGGACCAAACGGCGGACTTTAGAAGATAGTGATAATCGTGCCGTGAGGCACCGTATTACCACTGATCTCTGATGGTCGAAACCAGGTTTGTAAATGATGTTATAAGATCTGCGCTAAATCGTTGAAGGAGATGCGAACAGGGACTAGGAGTATTCATTGGACAACGTTATATAAGATTCACAAGTATATTCTAGTTACTTACAATGCTGGGTTTACAATTTTGAGTCGGGTCGAGAACTATCGGCGCGGACGCTGGATATAGTGATATGAAATAGTAGTGTCGCAGTCGGAATTGAGTTGGAAGTAGAAAGCACTATAAGCAATCGGAAATAGCGACGCAATCGGAAATAGAATTGGTACCGCGGGTCTGAGGAGCGCTTCTGGAAGAGAAGTGGCTCGCTCGACGTTCGAGATAGAAGTGCCATATTTTGAGACTGACCCAAGGTCCCTCGATTCGTGCGGGTCAGAAATAGAAAGGGTTGAACCGGGGTGTGTTTTCCGGTGATGGGAGGTGGCGTCTTGGCCATCTATCGGCGTGCTCATGAACTTGGTTGTGAGTCGGTTGGTAAACGTTACACTTTAGCCTAAAGCGGTGTGGTCGCGATTTGGTATCGGTATAGTAGTTGCTTATTTTATCTGGAGTGGGTAAAAATTTAGCGCGGGAATGTAATAGCGATTTCGGCTGGTCTGCACCGACTGCACATTTCGGGTGTTGTATGTTCGGCTGGTCGAATGGTGCAGTCCCTCACTGGAGCTGCGTATTCGTCTGGGCTCAGTACACTGCACAGGTGCATGTTGGGTGTACACAAAGTGGCTCTCACAAATTTGTTGGAGCCAGTTGGTGTAATCGATAATTGTCGATAACATTGATGGTAATTTGTGTTCGGCTAAAAAGATATACACTGCCGTGATGGTAGTCGAAATATCGAGTGCAATACTGCATGGGTGTACGCACTGCACGCACTTGCACCAACTCTACACAGGTGGCACACCAGTGCAGACCAGCCGAAATCGCTATAACACATAAAATCATAACGAACAAATGTAAACAAAAAATATAAAAGCATAAATAAAATAACGAAAAGATGATATAAGTAATTATGTTAATTTAAAATCATATATCTCTTGAACGAAGTGAGACCGCCGTAAAATTCAAACAATGTTTTACTTAGAAATGTATCCTCTACAATATATGTCAAATAAAAATATTTCGTACTTTGTAACTTAAAGTAAAATTTTATTTTTTAATCTTTAAAATTATTTAACATATTTTTAACATTATATATGTGGCGTTCTGCCATACGCCACACAGGCGTAACGGCGTATAGCGCCGAGCGCCTGAACGCACGGCAACCTAGGCGCGCAAACTAGTGCGCGGCAGCCCGGGCATACAGGCGCCGATCTTCGCGCAAGTGAGATCCGGCAGCGCCCGTATATAAGGCCGATCGCGGAAGGCCGAAATCGAGTCTCAGCAAAGCAACTACAGTGTCAATAATACTGTACGTTAATCAGCTCGAGCACTCTTTTGGAGTTTTTCGGAACTCCCCAGTAACCGACGGGTCTCGCAATTCTGCATCAGCGGAGCCGCATACCTCGGCCGACGTCGACGCCCCGATCACCAGGGTCGATCCGACAGCAGCCGATACACGGAGGCGCCGAACCAGAGAAGCGAGTTTCTTTCGAGTTCCTGCCCTGGAAGCTGCACCGGTTAGATCTGGAGCCACCCAGATACACCAGGCCGCCTCGTCACTTGCTGCAAGTTTGGGACGTCCGCATCCGGCGTTACACCTCGCTTACCGGACCTTGGGCGATCCCAGGAGCTCTCTCGCCACTGCTGCCTTCACCACCTGGCAGGTCAACCAGAGCTACGCAGACAACAGCAACGAGCCGAGTGCACCGAGCTACCCAGGCCAGTTTCCAGCCGCCTACAACCGCGGAGCAGGGAACACAGTCGGACTCGGACTGGGAATCCACCACACAGACTGCAGCCACGCAGACCGAGCCAGCTGCAGAGGTGGACGAGAATAATAACCGTCCTGGGAAGAAAGCGGACGAGAACAGCAACCGTCCAAGGCGCGCATTGCGCTACACCAAGGCTCTACCGAGCATTTCCTACAGGTAGCGCCTGTAGAGACAAACGGCCCTTTTCAGGGCCACCAATAATACTGCGAACACAAACGGTCCTTCTCAGGGCCTCTGTACATATTGTAAATATACTTAGTCAAACTTTAATAACTGTCGTTAATCAGAAGCGCACCTATCACTCTCCTGCGGCACCACACTTCTCCTGCCGGATTCAAAAACACGCGATTAAGGCGGACATGCAACGCACGCCACCGCCATATATATATCTCACAATTCTAGAAGCATATATAAAAACAAATTTTGCATCGGTTATGAACAATAGATTAAATAAAAACATAGGCCGTTGTTCAATTACTGACGACACATTTAAATTAGAAGTTAGTGTTCTAAATTTTGATGACGATGATATTTAAATTTAAATTTAAATAAAGGTGACAAAATTGTGGTAATCGGAACTGTGCAAAATTCAGGTAAAAATATTTATAATAATTATATAAAACATATTTATGAATATATGTTTTATTTTTTAGAAATAAATTTTTTTTATATAAATTTTTTTTATAACTTTAATTTTTTTTAATTTTATAATTTTAAATTTTTTTTATAATCTTATAATGTTAAATTTAAAATTTTTGTAAAATTTTTTTTATATGAGACATTTTCCTCTTTTTAATATTAATAAAATATAACATAGAAAACAAATTAATTATTTCGCTGGTTTTCTTTACCTATTTAATTTTTTATTATTATTATTGGAGCTTTATATATAGTTATTAATTTTAATTATTTAATTTTATGTTTATAAAGCAAATTAAATTAAAAATAAATTAATTAGATTAAATATTATTGAATAATTTTTAATGCAAACACTTCAAAACAGTTCTTTTTTAAATTTAAATATTAAGTACGAAATAATTTACTTCTTAAATTTAAATAAGTAATAAATTAAAATTTAATTAATTTGAATAAATAATAAATTAAAATATAATTAATTTAAATAAAAAATAAATTAAAATTTAATTACTTTGAATAAATATTAAATAAAAATATAATTAATTTAAATAAATAATGTGATATTCTAAGAAGATCCATGGAGCAGGGACGTTTGAGATCGATTAAAAAAGAATTGCACTTCACAAGTATATAGCAATATCAGCTTTATTATTTAAGACACGAGCACAACGTACGCGTTATGGTGGTACGACGACAAGACAAGACAAGAGAAGTAAGGGCACATACGGCGGGAAGGTATCGGTGATAATGAGTCTCTGGCATAGGGTTTGATAGATGTCATCACGGGAATCGCTATAAGACGATATCTCAAACAAATAATAAATTAAAATTTAATTAAAGAATAATTAAATAATAAATTAATTAATTAAAATTTAATTAATTTAAATAAATAATAAATAAAAATAATTAATTTAAATAAATAATAAAATAAAATAAACAAAGTTAAAAGCTCCTCTAAATTAACAAATCAAAATTAATATCGAAAGGCAGTTAAGAGCCAACGCAGTTATAGGGCGTGGATAAAATAATTTCCAAAACAGCGACTTGATTTTAACGATCTATTCGCTTTATTCCAAACGTTTCGGACTCGATTCGAGCCTTCTTCAGTGATTCTAATACAAACAAAGAAAAAATAAATAAATCAAATGAGACAGAATAAAAACGCAGTATCAATAAAATACAAAAGAAAGGAGAAAGCATAGTCACAAGCATGCATGGTCTACAGAAGTGACGCGACTTCATCAAGGCTAATCCATCCGAGAACGTACGATGCAAAAAGCCCTCTCAACGGTACAAAGCGCGAAGAGCGATGCACTGACAAAATAAATATAATCAAAACTAGTCACACATCTTAAAAAAGAGAGAAATTCATTAACTATAGTCAAAGACCACTCACTCACTCGGACAAGAGACGGACCAGCAGAAACGACACGAAATAATTGACACGCTAACAATCGAATGAGCGGATAATTCGAACGGTAACGGTAATAATGTAAAAATGTGGTCGGCAATAACAAACCATATATACAGAGAACAAAGACAGTCAAAACAGAAAACAACCCGTTAAATTTTCGGCATGTTTTCAACAATCGACAGACATGAAGTATTTAATTTTAAAGTGTCGCTTTGGAGGTTCAACGCATTCTTTTGGCGCTTAATATAAAAATCATTTCCGATATTAGTCTTTTTCCTAAAAACGCTTCCTCATCCAAAATCTCAACATCCTCGAAATCAAAAGTGTGATTAAGCGCTCTATGTTCGGCAATGACGGACGTAAGGTTTCTTCTATGTTCTTTGACCCTCGTTTTTAGCAAACGGCCCGTTTGTCCTACGTAGGACGCGTCACAATCTGTGCAATTAATTTTGTACACAATATTACTGCGCGAATCCTTCCTTAAATGGTCCTTGCCGACTTTAATAAATTTGCGCAAATTGTTTATTCCGGTGTAAGAAAGCCTAACATCAAGGTCTCTCACACAGTATCGGAAACGTTCTGAAATGTTCTTCACATATGGAACATTAAAATATGTGATCTTACTTCCATCTCTCTCATCGTCAATCACACTCTCATCATTCCACAAAGCGTTGTCACGTTTGTTCTTAAATCTATAAAAAAGGATATTGAGCCGAGCGACAATTGTGCGAAAGATAAGAGAGAGCGGATATCCATTGTTCAGAAGGATGTTAACAACAATTTCGAGATTTTCTTTATGAAATTTAGGATGAGAAAGCCAAAAGACCTTATCTATTAAACCAATGATCGTGCCCTTTTTCTGGCAAAGGGGATGTCGCGACTCGAAGTGGAGGTACCTTCCCGAGAAAGTTGGTTTATGAAACCAATTAAATTCAATATATCCATTCTCTAAAATAATTGTGATGTCAAGAAAATTCAAACGGTTGTCGACGCCCTCCTCAATAGTGAATTGCAACCTTGTGTAAAACGAGTTAAAAGTGTTCAAGATAGCATTGAGCATTGAGGAGGGGGCCGCCAATACGATGTCGTCAACATATCTAAAATAAAAGGGAAGATCCATAGGTAGAGCCGTGATCGCCCTTGCCTCCAAATCTTGCAGCATGATCTCAGCGATAATCGGGGAAAGAGGAGAGCCCATGGGCGTGCCAAATGTTTGTTGATAACAAACATCGTTAAAAATAAAATAAGTAGAATTTAAAATAAGGCGAACTGCCATTAGAAATTCATCGTGAGGTATCCGGCAATTAATTCCTATATAGTCCCACCTGTCGGACAAACTATTAATGGCCATATCCAGAGGTATGTTGGTGAATAGAGAGACGACATCTAACGAAATTAGTTTTATATCGCCATCAATACGTTTGCCATTAAGTTTCTCGACTATTTGCGCGCTATTAATAATTTGGCTATCAGGTCTCGGAATAGATTTATAAATAATGTCGTGTAAAAATTTGGCGAGACCATAAAGCGGTGTGTTTTTAGATGAGACTATTACGCGTAACGGGTTATTTTTCTTATGAATTTTCGGCAGCCCGTAAGCTCTCGGTAAAACGCCGTCTGTACAATTTAACGATCTATACTTCGTAACAGAAATATAATCACGAGCTCTCCACCTCGCCAGCAGTTCATGTAGACTATTAATCAATTTATTAATCGGGTTCTTATTAATTACCCTACGTGTCTTTATCCGCTAACAAACTAGACATATTAGAAAAATAGCTGTCCTTATCCAACGCAACTGTTATGCCGCCTTTGTCAGCTCTCGTAAACAAAATATCTGGATTATCTTTAGTGAATTTTTTTACAGCGTTCAAGGAGTTCAAAATAATTTTATCGACTGGAGACACATGTGAAGTGGAATTATGAAAGGTATTTATAATAGGAAAGGATCTGTTTCTCAAAGTCGTACGAACATCCACGAGTAGCTTGTCAATGCTATACTCCACATTCTTTAATAATTCGACGATCGTTCTTTCTTTGTCAATAACCGGTAAACAAAATTTCTCTCCCAATTGTAGTAACAATTGAACTTCGTGCGGTATAGTCGAAGAAAACAAATTAACAAATCATTCATCTCTTAGTTCTAAGACAGGAGCAACCCGTGGCGAGAAAGAATAAAATAAAATTTAATTAATTTGAATAAATAATAAATAAAAATATAATTAATTTAAAGGGCGGTCGGCTAAGTGACAGGTGGTTGGAGATGTGACGGATTTAAAGGAGTTTTTGAGGTGGCCAGGTGAGGAAAGAGTTGAGAATAGGAGAGGAAGAAGATAGTGGAAGGAGGAAGAGGAGGATACGGAGGCAATAGTGGAGGACGTTTGGAAAGAGTGATATTGAGAGTGAAAGAATTGGGTGAAAGTACTGCGTCAGCAAGGAGGAGTGGTGAGGGGAAAGAGGAGAGAGAGCGCAGAGAGAGAGTGATAAGGATGAAAAGTCGATAAAGAGAGAGAATCGAAGAGCGATAGACCGAAGTTGTGTAGTGAGAAAGCGCTAGAGAGACGAGTTCGAAGAGAGAGGATAAGGGTAGATGGCAGGAGGAGATGAGAAAGCGCTGGGGAGATAGGTTCGAGACGAGGAAAAAAGGGTAGATGGCGCAACAGGATAGAGATGATAGAGAGATCGAAAGAAGGATCGATGAGCAGATTAAAGATGAAGTCGAAAAGTGTGTACAGTGGTAGCAAGGAGGAAGGAGGAAGGAGAATGGACACGGAAAGAGAGAGTGGAGGGATGGTGAAAGAGTTAAGGGAGTTAAGGAAGGTAGTAGAGGAGCTGGTGAGGGTAATAGGGAGGGTGGCAAGCAGTTTGAAGAGGAAAGAAGAGATAGAGAAGGAGTGCAACAGGAATGAGGCTAGGAAGGAGGAGAAGGACGCGGATGCGGAGAAGAATAGGATGGAGATTGTGGAAGGAGGAGGGGGGTGTGAACAGGGAGCAGGAGGGAAAGTGGAGGAGCCAACTTCAAGGAGTGCGGGAGCAGCGGAAAGGAAGAAAGAGAGAAGAGAGGAGCCAGAGGAGGGAAAGAGTACAGAAGTAGAGTGAGGGGGAGAGGAGGAAGAAAGAAGGAGACAGATGGGAAAGAGAAGAAAGAAGGTAAAGAGGGGAAGATTTCGGAGGAGGAAGAGAAAAAAAGAAGAGGACAGGTGAAAAGGTGGACTGAGATGGTAGGAAGGAGGAAGAAAGAACAGCAAGGAGAGAGGGCGGAGGGAAGGAGTGAGGAGGAGGACACAGAGGAGGAGGAAGGAGAGAAGGAATCAGATAGGAAGGGGAAGGAAGAAGGGGAAGAGTGGAGGACATCGGAGGAAGAAGAGAGGGAAAGAAGAGGACAGGTGAGAGGGAAGACTGAGATGGCAGGAGGGAGGAAGAAAGAACAGCAAGAAGATAAGACGGAAGGAAGGAGTGAGGAAGAGAATACGGGGGAGGAGGAAGGAGAGAAGGAGTGGTGGGAGATGGTGGAGGAGGAAGAGGAAAGCAGGAAGAAGAGAATGGAGGACGGAGAGAAGAAAGGAGGGAAGAAGAGAGGAGATGCGGATGAAGAAGACGGAGGAGCGAGGATGGGAGCATGGAAGAAATTCGAGAAGAGGGACAGAAGGAGGAGGAGCAAAGAAAGAAGAGAGGAAGGAAAGGGAAAGAGAGGAGGAGAGGAGGAGGAGGAAGGAGAGGAGGAAAAATTTAGTTTGGAGAGGGGCAGAAGGGGGTAGCTCGGAAGAAAGGAGAAGAGTAATGGAGGGGATAGTGGAGGAGGAACTAAGGAGAGAGGTGAAAATTAGTGGAGTGGTAGAAAGGAAGAGGTCAGCGAGCATTGTGATGATAGTAAGAATGGAAAGGTCGAAAGATAAAGAGGAACTATTAGAAAGAAGAGGGGAGATTAGTAGAAACTGGGGGGTGGGAGTAGATGAGGATCTTACAATGGAGGAGAGGAGAGTTAGATGGAGGTTAGTGGAAAGGGCGAAGTTAGAGAGGGCAAAAGGGAATGCAGTGGTGGCAACAAATAGGAAAGTGTGGGTGAATGGTAAGGCATAGAGTTGAGATATTGAGAGGGACAGTTGGACGGATAGGACAGAAGGAACGGAAGAAGAGAGTGAGGATTAAGGGGAAAAGAGGAGAAGGGGAGGGAGAATTATGGTAGGCAGGGAGAGGGTGGCAAGAAGAGATAGGGAATAGGGGGCAGGTGAGGGAAGGATAGAAGGATAGAGAGGCAGAAAGAAAGGGAGAAGGAAAGGCAGGAGTGGAAAAGGAGGTGGAAAGGCAAGGGTGAGAGGGAGAATAGAAAAGAAATGGATAGGGGAGAAAAGGGGAAAAGGGAAATAGAAGGAGCCGGAGAAGTTGAAAAGGGGGGAGAGGAGAGGATGGTGGCGTGCGGCTTCTGCTTGGTTTTTACAGTGAACTGGCGAGCAAAAAGGACTGAAAAAGCAAAAGAAGTAAAGTAGGAGGATTAAGAGATGGACAGGAAGGAAGAGGGAGAGGAGAACAGGCGAAAGAGGAGAAGGAAAGAAGAGGAGGAGGAAGGATGGGGATTAGTCCGGAAGGGAAGAGTGGATGGTAAAGAAGGGGGTGGAGGAATGAAAATGGGGTGAGGACCGGTGAGAAGAGAAGGGGAGAGTCCGAAGGGAAGGAGTGGGTAAGAGAATGTAGTGGTCGCACAAAGGCCAGGCCGTGGGGAAAGATTGATTGAAGTTGTAAAGGGTTCGGGACCGCTCCCTATAAAAAAACGCCTTGTAATTCCGAAAGGAGCGCAATGAACCATTCTATTCTATATAATTAATTTAAAATTTATTTAAAGAATTATTTAAAGAATAAATAAATAATAAAAACAATAAATAAATAATAAATTTAAATTTAATTAAAGAATAAATAAATAACATTAAAATTTAATTAATTTAAATTTATTTGATCTTTTTCACTATTTTTTTCTTATAAATATTATAGAATCATTTATTACAACAATCATTTATACATTTTGTTTACATCTAATATTTTGCCTATAAATATTTATGCTTTGTTTCAAATATATAATAATATTTATAATAATATTTATTCCTCAAATTAAATTAAATTAAATTTTCAAAATTATTATCTTTTAAATTATTATCATGCAAAAATTTCTTATAAATATCCAATACGAAATAATTTACTTCCTTTGATATTATAGTTATTTTAAGTCAATTTTTATTTCTTTTATGATTTTTACATATTGTAACTCTCTTTTTTTCCTTATCTTTATGTTTCATATTGAATTATACAATTTGCTAATTAATATATTAATTTTATAGCTGTTTCTTCATATTTAGTAGTAAAAATGCCATTAAAAGAATTGATAAAAGCTGTTGAAATACCTAAGAAAGGAAAAACAGAAGATAATAAGTTAAATGGTCGCCAAATAAAACAAATAAATGAAAAAACGAGTATGTTCCCCAAAAACATAAAATTTAAAAATTATATAATAACTTTTGAAAACTAACATAATTTTTCTCTTAAAAGAATAAAAATAACCATAATAAATCATTCCGAATAAAAATTTTAGAATTATAGAATCCTTCATAAAATATTTACGTTAAAATCGTTGAATTAATTAAATAGTTAGCTTACTTACATTTTTGTTGCAAAAATAAATAATTCCGATATTTTCAATTGTGTTTATAATGCTTAATTATACTTTTTCTTGCAAAAAAATAATTTATTTAAAAAATTTATATATACAGGGTGGGCCATTTTAAGTGATCCACTCCAATAACTTTTTTATATTTGAATGTACAACAAAATGTTTCAAATAAAAGTTGCTTGACTTCGAGGGGGACAGAAGATGGGTGGCAAAAATTTGACCTTGGATAGTCATTTGAAGGTCACATAAAGGTTACCTTCAATTTCTTAAATGGAACCCCCTATTTTTCATTGCATATTCTTGTAGCTTATCTCGAGAGCTTTCCAAAACACTATAATTAAGTACCTTTTCATTAAGTACTTTTTGAGTTATAAAGCTTGAAATAATTTCTTAATTTTACATAAACCATAAAATATCTTGTAACGATGCTCTCGTCCCTGTAAATAATTCGTGTAAATAGTTCATCATAGTTTAGTTCGTTCATATGTTCATTGTTCCAAATTTATAAAATAAAGATATTAACTATGTTAATTTCTCGAGTAAATTTCTTACTCGACGCCTCTGGCGCCCACCTGCGATCCCGCCTATGGGTTTCCCCACCTAGCCTTACTCCCTCCTTGACGCACGCAAGCGTGGGGGGCCCTCGAACCGTATAAAAGCCGGCTCGCGCAACAGACCGGCACCTTATTCCTTTCCAGCTTCCGACCAGCTCTGAATCTCAGGGAATAACCGAGACATCTTGAATCCTGACCGTTCCTGCCGACGGAGACGGGTGTGACCTCTCCGCCGCCTGGGTTTGTCCGGCATTCGGCTTCCTGACCGTTCCTGCCGACGGAGACGGGTGTGACCTCTCCGCCGCCTGGGTTTGCCCGGCATTCGGCTTCCTGACCGTTCCTGCCGACGGAGACGGGTGTGACCTCTCCGCCGCCTGGGTTTGCCCGGCATTCGGCTTCCTGACCGTTCCTGCCGACGGAGACGGGTGTGACCTCTCCGCCGCCTGGGTTTGCCCGGCATTCGGCTTCCTGACCATTCCTGCCGACGGAGACGGGTGTGACCTCTCCGCCGCCTGGGTTTGCCCGGCATTCGGCTTCCTGACCGTGCACGCCGACGGAGACGGATCTGACCTCTCCGCAGCCTGGGTTTGCCCGGCACTCGGCCACCGCGCACCGCCATACACCGAAACCGCGACCGACCGCCTAGGCTAGGTTGACTGTGATCGTTCGTAGGTTAAGTTAGAAGGATAAGTACTTGCGCACCGCCGTAGGCTAAGCTCGCATAATATTAAGTTAGTTGTAATCACCGCGTAGCATAAGTTAGGTATAAGCACGGCGTAGAATCAATTCTCTGGATAAACTATCGACCAATAAAGACTTGTTGATTGGCAAAGAGGATTTGTACGCTTGACTCTCCTACCTACTCCCGAATCTTGGCACCGGCGAGCCAGTCCGTGACGCACGGGATAGGCCGTACCGTTACAATCTAATAAACCATTCATTTTTCGATTATCTTACCTTCATACTTTTATGTACAAGATAATGAGAGGAATCAATTGGTGTAAAGAAAACACATAGTTATTTCTAAAAAAAAATATGTAATTTGCAATTAACAATTCCATATTTTTTCTTAAAAACAACTGTATAAGTACTTAACTGTATAAGTACTTAAAAACAACTGTAAAAAGTACTTATGAAAAGGTACTTAATTATAGTGTTTTGGAAAGCTCTCGAGATAAGTTACAAGAATATGCAATGAAAAATAGGGGGTTCCATTTAAGAAATTGAAAGTAACCTTTATGTGACCCTTAAATGACTATCCAAGGTCAAATTTTTGCCACCCATCTTCTGTCCCCCTCGAAGTCAAGCAACTTTTATTTGAAACATTTTGTTGTACATTCAAATATAAAAAAGTTATTGGAGTGGATCACTTAAAATGGCCCACCCTGTATATATTTAATTATTTATAATCATTCATATTCAAAAGTAAGGAGTTTTAATAATTTTAAAATTGTTGATAATTTTTTATATATTTTATATAATTTTCTATGTTTATTTTTATGATTTTTTTTTCTTCATTCTCCTTCAGTCTCCATTTACTATATTGCTTTAACTTCTTATGTTCTCTTTTCTTTAGTTAATAAACATTTTCTATATATTAAAAAACAATATCTTTTTTAGATGCAGAATAAAAGAAATTCAATATAAATTTTATAATTAAACAGTTATTAATAATTGAAACTAATTGAACAGTTACTACTAATTGAAAATTTTATTAATTACGTATTTATCATTTGTAAATTTCAACAAAAAGTTTAATTACTTATTTATTAATTACAAGTTTCATTAAGTTGAAAAATTCTTCCCTTTAATGTTCTATTATATTATTACTACTTTATGTTATATTAATATATTTCTAATAAAATAATATTTATACTTTTTAAAATTTGTTATCTAACTTGATTATTGCTTTATTATTAATATTCATTATTATTATTTATACGTTATTTCATACGTTATTATTACATTTTTATACGTTTTACGAGGAAATAACAATTATTCAACTTTGTGTTTAAAATATAAGAAAATCTCCTCTTTAAAAATTGCTGTGGGATCGTGAATTGCCGTTTGCATTGTTGTCGCTTTATTCCGTTTGTGATTGGCCGTCTCGATTTCGCGATGTAAATCTGGTACGGATTGCGTGACGAGTCAGGTAGCACTCATTTGACAGTTCGAAAAAATAGCAAATGAATTTTTTTAGTAATTATGTTATGCTATAAATTATTTTGAAGAAAAAAATAATTTGAATAAAAATTATTGAGGGAGAGATCATACTAGAGAATGGAAAATAATATGAAAAGATAAATGAACAGAGAAAATACATATGCGGTTTATATGTATGTTTGTATGCATCTATGTATGTGTGTGTGTAAATTTTATAAATAAATACAACTTGCTTATATAAACTTTATTGCGTGCAAAATATAATTTTTTTAGAGTAAAAAAACAGATTATAATTGCAAATTCTATAAATTTAACTGTATTTATACAAACATTTTATTGAAAAATATAAACTTTTTCAAACATAAATTTTTCTAACATAGATAAAACGCAATAATAATTATTTTGTAACATAGATTCTTCTAACATAGATAAAACGCAGTAATAATTATATTGTAATTTTACAGCAGTATTCTATATTATAATATAGATTTTTCTAACATAGATAAAACAGTAATAATTATATTGTAATCTTACAGGAGTATTCTACAGGGTATCCGTCGATTTTCGACCTAAATGAAATAAATAAGTAGATTGGCTCGAATTAAGAAGGAATGACCTGTATTGTTTTGTGTCGCAATAATTAACGAAATATTAAATAAAAAAGATCGGCCAATCTGCGTGAGTAAAAGCGCGCGCCGACGAGAGTCGTCCCACCGTAATCCGATACTACGAGCGCGGCGAAGCGGTGGGCGGGTCGCTCTCCGAGACATAATGGTGGTTTGCGATATATCGCAATACCGCGCCGAAAAATGACCCGTCCCCCCTTTTCGTGGCGAGAAAATGATGCGCTATCATTTCTACACCACCTTGCGGTAGATAGCATGGTGCGCTTTTTTTATAGTGGTTTCCCCCATAGGCCTATTCTACTCTCAATTTAAAAATTATTCAAAATGCCATTTACTATACGCTGAATATATCGTAAATGTAAAAAATTAATGGACAGTACCTTTACAAAAATTGATTCGTGGTTGAAAATCCCTCGATAAAATGTATTGCACACGTTGATAATGTGATACGATGATAAAATTCTTCAAGAATCCTTTCTTCATCTCGTACACGAATACGCACTGCTGGACCAGTTATCCCGATATTATGCACGACACTCAGTTTCACATAATTATTGCACAACACGTAAAATTGTACGTCCACTTGGTTTTCGTGCACGCCCGAGAAATGATTCCATGTAAATTGCGGCCGCACGATAAGTATTTTCTCCCGCTAGTCCGTATGCCACAATCATATCCGTATATTCCTGCAGAACTTCATTTTCTCTGTTAATTTACTACGCAAACACAAGATTTTTATTAAAACGTCTTAGCTCTCGCACGCTGTTACCAGACTGCGTACGCCAGCAGCACGCAACTACAGCTGAGCGGGTGTACAGCTGTCCAGCAGTGCGTATTCGTGTACGAGATGAAGAAAGGATTCTTGAAGAATTTTATCATCGTATCACATTATCAACGTGTGCAATACATTTTATCGAGGGATTTTCAACCACGAATCAATTTTTGTAAAGGTACTGTCCATTAATTTTTTACATTTACGATATATTCAGCGTATAGTAAATGGCATTTTGAATAATTTTTAAATTGAGAGTGGAATAGGCCTATGGGGGAAACCACTATAAAAAAAGAGCACCATGCTATCTACCGCAAGGTGGTGTGGAAATGATAGCGCATCATTTTCTCGCCACGAAAAGGGGGGACGGGTCATTTTTCGGCGCGGTATTGCGATATATCGCAAACCACCATCATGTCTCGGAGAGCGACCCGCCCACCGCTTCGCTGCGCTCGTAGTATCGGATTACGGTGGGACGACTCTCGTCGCCGCGCGCTTTTACTCATGCAGATTGGCCGATCTTTTTTATTTAATATTTCGTTAATTATTGCGACAATCTCAAAACAATACAGGTCATTCCTTCTTAATTCGAGCCAATCTACTTATTTATTTCATTTAGGTCGAAAATCGACGGACACCCTGTATATTGTAATATTATACGCCATATTATACGCCATCAAGCATGCTGAACACGTTATTAAGGCACGCGGCACTTCTGATCAAGAGCGTCAGCATTGCTTTGTATTTTTTAAATATATAGAGTATGTACTTTAATTTATTTAAAAACAAACAAAACCTGCAATTAATTTGAGTTTTATATTTAAAAAAATTTAATATTTTATTAAAATTGGCATATAGAGTATTTATTTTAATTTATTCAAAAAAACCTGCAATTAATTTAAATTTTATGTTTTAACGAAAAAAGTTTAATATTTTATTTTTAATATATAAAATTAAGATTAGTAAATTAACCTATTTTATTTCATTTACATTAATAAACAACTTTCTTTAAAAAAGTGATTAACTTATCGAATGTTTTTTTAAGGAATTGGATGATATCCGTCTAAAGTTTTTAAAAATGGCATCTTTTCTTCGTTAACTAATTTAACATTGTTTATTGAAGAAATTGAGAGATATGGGGGTTTGTCTTCAGATATTCGCATGATTTCGAGGGATATAAGGTGTCATTGATTTGATCTTGCATAGTTGTTTGTAAGTCATATAAGGTCATGATGATTTTTTTAAATGGAACACTCTATTTTTGATTGCATATTCTTGCAGCTTATTTCGAGAGAGCTTTTCAAAATACTATAATAAACTATTTTTTTCATTTAATGATTTTCGATTATAAGGCTTCAAAATTGCAGTATTTTTAACATAAAATACAAAATATCTTGTAATATACATGACCTTTAAAAGATTATCCAAGGTTAAACCATCTTATGTTCCCCTCGAAATCATACAACTTTTGTCTGAAACATTTTTCTCTAAAATGCTCTGTTTCTGAGATAAAAGAGATGTATGGTCTCAGACTTTCTGTACATTGTATATTATTGTAAAATTATTTCTAAATAATTTTATTTAAAATTATCTAAAATATTTATTTACTTATAATTAGAAAATTCTTTTTAAGAAAAAATGTGCATTTTGCAGAATCATATTATGGCATTTACCAAACTAAGACTTTTCTATCTAAGTGTTATATAATAATATATAAAATTATTTTTTTTATATTTTTATTTTATCTATTTACTTTTGATAGAAATCGTAAAAATAATTTGACTAGAATTAAAAACATACTATCGATATCAATTTAGTATATGCGATAAAGCGCTAACGAAATATAAATTGCTAAATTTTGGTATCAATTTAATATATATAATACATCTAAAAAGAAGTGCTAACATTAATTTTAATTATTTTAATTTCAAATTAAAATTATTAAAAGAGTTCTGACTCTAACGAAGAAGCTGATATAATCAATAAGTTCATTATAGTATTGTTGTTAATATTTATATCTATCTTATTATTTATCATTATTATTTTTATATTTATTTTTATTGTCAATAAATAATAAAGAATTAATAATAAATTATTAATATTAAGTAGATTTATAGTAATTATATATATGTATATATATATATATATATATATATATATATATTTGTGTGTGTATAAATAAATATCTTACCCGTTCTGTTTTAGTTATTAAGCTCGCATATTTAAAAGCCAAATTATTCCAAGCAGTAACTTGTATAGTGGTTTCACCAGTACTTAAAATAAAGTTAAAAAGATCCCATTTCTTGTCATTCTTTTCGTATGATTTTATTTGAAAGATTGAACTCACATAACCTATTATTTCACTGTAAAATAAAAAATACATTTTATAATATTTAAAATACAAAGCTTATTTGAGTAAAATTAATGTATTTAAATTAAAAATCGTGTGTATATGTGCGCGTGTACGTGCATATATGAAATTATTCAATCCTGATTTTGACGCGTAATTTTCTTAAGCAATATTTAAAACGATTTTTTTATAAATAAATTATAAAATTATAAATTATAAAATTTGTATCAAATGTATGTGTGTGCTTTATAGTTTTAATCGATTCTATATAATAAATACTTATTCTTTATAATTAATATGTGATTATTAATCAAATAAAAAGTTGTTTACTTACAAAGTTGTATCGTTTTCAACAATATCCTCTAAAATTTATTTGTGTGTAAATAAATCTGAATCGGTAATTTCCTTTAAGATCATGTTCTCGTTTTTTGCAATGTCTTCTTTTTCCTGTGTTGAAGTCATTTTTATTTTCGTATTTTATTTTATTAATTATGCAAAAATTGTTTTTTATCTCAACTGCAACAATATGATTAATATGCAATAATTAAACTTTGATGTTAACTTTTGTATTAATTTAAACTTTTTATGAGCACAACTAATATCTCGTATTATTTGTAGGTTACTACATTTATATGTTTTTTTTAGAAAACAAAAGATATAAAACAAAAAAGAAACTTTGCTTTTTCTGGAAAAAAAAAGTTCAAACAAATATATATTAATGAATTCTGAAGAATATATCGTAATAAAAAGTAATTGAAATTCAATTTTAATTCTGCAAAATGTGACAATATTTATATTAACTAAAAAGCAAAATTGCAAAGATTATGTACATTTTTTGAATTACTAAATTTTAGTTTCGTTTATTTAGATCAAAAAAGTTTGTTTCTAAAAGAGAAACATTAAAATATTTTAATTTATAAGGATGTTTAGTATCTATGTTTAAGTACCTATGTTTATTTAGATAGGAATTTAACAAAAACAAATTGTTGTTACATATGTTTAAAGATTTATAAAAAAATCTGAAGTCAATGAAACAATCAAAAGTTATAAGAAATTTAATTTTCAACAAAACATTTCATTGCATTGAAAAATAATTAAAATCGATAGCTAGAATTATTAAAACAAAAATTAGGAATTAGATTAAACCAAAAGTGCAATTTGAATATAAAAAAGACATACTACATTTCATTAAATAATTTTGACTAAATATTCAATTATATAATATATTAATATAATATATTTATATAATATGTCAATTATATTATATATTACAAAAATATATGTTTACCTTGTAAAATAGATTACTCCTATAAAATTGCTGTAAAATTATTTTTTATGTTTGGATTACTCCTATAAATAAAATATTAAAATGAATAATTTAATTTTTCTTAAAATAGAAGTATGTTATATTTTTTTTGTTTGTGTACTTTATTTTATATGTACTTTATCTTGTTTGTGTACTTTATTATATAATATATAATTTAAAACTAATGTGTAACTTGTTGAAAAAAAAGATTTAAAAGGAAAAGTTAAAAGAAAAGTTATTAAACAAAAAATTAAGAAGAAAACTTAAATGCATGGTATAGATACATTAATGTTAATTTTAAAATTAAATTATAATTTTAACTAATAGTTAATAAATATTTTATTGTTAAATTTACGGAAATATTCAAAGTGAAATAAAATTAATAAATAAACAATCAAAGATAAAAAAGAAGAAGAAAAAAAATAGAATAAAAGAATATACCATAATGTCATTTTCGGATTTTCTTTTCCTTTTCGAAAGAAATACTGCCTTCGAAAATTCCTCATCGGTAATAATACCTGGTATGATTTTTATATCTGATACATTCTCAACAAGCAAAAAATTTGGCATTCTCTCAATTTTCAAAATTCCAGATATTTGAAGCTTTGTTTTTACTTTAAATTTATTTAAAATATTACGATCTTTACATCGTATTTCAAACCGAAATTTTCCGATTCCTACTGATGAAATATAAGTAATTTCTCCAAATGTATCTTCATTAAAATCGTGTTTTAAAAAAGCTTCCAAAGTCACTATAATTAAAATAAAAATTAAATAAGAAAAAGGATATACATCTAATTATTTTGATAAAAATTAAAACATTTTTTCAGTTTTATTGTTGACATTTATTTGTATATGTATTATATTTAATTAATAAATTTGTTTTAATAGAAATGTGTCAAACTAAACTTTACATTTACATAGTACATCTTTCAAAAAAAAATTATACTTACCATACTTTGTTGGAGAATTTAAAATATTTTGAATATCAATTAATGTATAAGATTTCATTTCCTCCGAATTTCGAATTTTTCTAATAACATTTACGATTGTATAATCTTTTATTGTTAAATTCATTATCACATTTCCCAAACTTGTAGAATGACGAGGCTGAGAAAAAGCTCCGGATATATGTATTACCTATAATAATAATAAAAACATTTTTGTAAAATATTGTTTATTTAAAAAACAGTTTTATATTACTTAAAATAATTAAATCACCTGTTTAATTCAAGGTTAAAAGTAAGATTTTTTTATTCATAACTTAATAACTAGACATCATGAATATAAAACAAAGTGGAAATTAAAGAAGGAGCTTTTTTTCGCAATTCTCTAAGTTTAATTTCCATTGTGGTTTATACATATGCCTGATTATTAAATAATTATAAAAAATGTCATTCTGAATTAAACTTGGATTAAATAAAAAAAAATTGTGTAGATGAATTAGAACTAGAGTACACACTTTTGCATAACACATATACATAAGAAAATTGATTGTTCCAAAAGCAACTGCATAAAGAATTCAACCAAAATGCAAGTGTGTTTTGGCCTTTAAAGTAATTAAATATTTTTTTATTATTAAAACTAAACAATTTAAAAAAATTTTTATAAATTATTTTATTAAAAATAAAATTAAATTCTATAACAATTAGTACTTTTACTTTTTATTCAATAACAAATTAAAGTAAAACATTATTATCATAATTTATATATTAATTTATAGTAAATATTTATAATAAAACATAATTTTAATTTTATGAAAAATTTATGAATGATGTTTGGAAGTTATGTATTACTCTATTTATATTATCGCTCCATATAGTAAATTGTACTTTCCAGTCAATATTATTTAAAAGCAATCGGCAACGTTCAATATTACCGTTTTTAGTTTTTACAGTAATTTTGCCATCGACTCGTTCCACCATAGCGATAAAACATATGAAAATATACAGGGTGTCCGTCCATTTTCGACCTTGACGAAATAAGGAAGTAGATTGGCTCAAATTAAGAAGAAATGATCTCTATTGTTTTGTGATTGTCGCAATAATTAACGAAAAATTAAATTTAAAAAATCGGCCAATGCGCGTGGCAGAAGTACACGACAGTGAAGGCGGTCTGACTGTAACATAATGGCGGCGCGCGGCGAAGCGGTGATTGGGGAGGGGAGGAGCTTTCGCCACGCGCTTACACATTCATCGCTCCTCCCCTTCCCAATCACCGTTTCGCCGCGCGCCGCCATTATGTTACAGTCAGACCGCCTTCGCCGTTATGTGCTTCTAGCCACGCGCATTGGCCGATCTTCTTTATTTAATTTTTCGTTAATTATTGCGACAAAACGTCACAAAACAATAGAGATCCTTCCTTCTTAATTTGAGCCAATCTACCTCCTAACTTCGTTAAGGTCAAAAATTCCCTGCCACCCTGTATATAAAAATAATTAACACTTTATATTTGTTATAATATTATTTGTATTTATAATATATACTGTTGAAAAATCATAAAAATTGTCTAGATTCGATAAACCGCATAAGCTACAATCAGCAATTATAATTTCAAAATTCAAATCTAACGGGCATCGAAAACCTTCTCGAGCCTTCGATTGATAAGAAAAACTCGAACGTTCAAGTTATCTTACATTTTTTCAACGCCTAAAGAAACGCGTATCATGCTCGTTGACAATAACATTGTCAACCGTCGACGAAATCTAAGCTACATACGAGCATGCGCGCCCATACGTCACGATCAGCTGATCGCCAATCAGCTAATCGAAAAAGATCGCGCGCATGACTACTGTAAAAATCCTAACTCCTGACCTCATCGGCGGCCAATAATGCGCGGCGCCCTGAGGTCACCGCTAAATTATAAAATTAATTGGTCCACGTCGCAACGGGCCCAAAATTTCGCTCGGTATATAATGGGCACTGCGCGTGGACCAGACAAGTCTTGCACTTTTTTCGAGTCTCGCACTTTACGCCACTCAGGTAAATCGCTTATAGTAAAACCGCTCGCTATGAGTAAAACCGCGTTCGACAAACCGCTTCGTTGCTCCGCTCAACAGTCTGAGGACTTAGCTCATTCTCACATTTCACTCTCCGAAATAATTGTATATATTAACTTTTCTATATCTTAATTGTGTGGTGTCTTAAAATAAAATTCTTGAAAAATATAAAAAAAATATACGTGTCGTGGCTTGTTTTTTTTATTTCAATCGTGTGGTGTCTTTTTCCAAACTCTTTGTCGCGCGCCTTCACCAACGACGCATTCATTCGCGAACATATACACAGTAAAAAAATTTTGTGTTAAATTTAACATAATATCACATGTCCCAATTTATCCACTTTAATTTTAATGTTAATTTAACAGAAGACAAGTATGTAAATAAATAACACAACGAATATGTGATAAATTAACATAAAAGTGTAACACTTAAACGTTATCTGGAAATAAAGTTTATGTTAAATTAACATATTTATAATGTTAAATTTAATTAAAAGAAAATGTTATTCTTACATTTTCTAAAAGTAGATATTTAAATATTTTGATAAAATTAGAATGTTAAATTTACATAATCGATGTGTTAAAAATTCTATATTTTAACGCAAAAAAATGTTAAGGTTACATTTTTAAAATGTTAATTAATATATTATTAATTTTATATTATTATTATATTATTATTATTATATGTATTATATATATATATATATATATATATATATATATAATATGTATTATTATAATGTTATTTATTATTAAAAAAGAAATAACACATTATTTTGCACAAATTATTTTATTAAAATATGTAATATGTTCAAAGGTACATAACAAAATAAAAATAAATTCATACCATATATAACATTTGTTACATAATTATATACATAAACTTTTTTGTGTACGTTTTTATACTTTATGTTATAATTATTTTAATTGTAAAATTTGTATAACTTTCATACATTATATTTTTATAATCTGTTTATAATCTATAACTGCTTATAATCTATTTTTATAATTCCTTATCTAACTGAAAAATTCTTAAAAATCTAGTTTTATTTTTTTATGCATAAAATTACAAATTACAAAAAATACTCGGTTATAATAATTAAATCATTTTTTGATGTTGTATACATTTCCCAAGCTTTGGTAAATGGAAAATTGATCATTTCCATTATAAATAAAGTAGAATTATTTTTTATGATGTATCCTAAATTTAGTAGAGAAATATCAATAGTACTCCAACTTTCATATAAAACAAATATTATAGAATTTACAGAAAAAAATAATTTTGTTTTACTAAAATTTGGAAACTTTTCAGAAAAAGATGTACATATAAACTTATTTAATCTTAAATTTGTACCTCTAAATTGAATGCTTTTTCCAACGTAAATAAATGTCTCAAGTGTAATATTGAAATGCTTTGCAAGTATTACTGCATAGTTTGTAGATTTCAAACGTTTTTTTTTTTAAATTTCGGAGGATTGGCTGTTTCTCCAAAAAATTATATTTATTTTTCCACTCGGAGATAATATATTTTCGATGACGTAATGATAAAGTAAATGCAATATCTTTAAAATTTTTTAATTTATGAGCTAAATCTTTAAAATAACCGTTTTTGCCTTCAAAGCATAGTCCAGTAAGCTCTTGGCAGGCCCATTTTTTTTATTATAGCAGGATAATGCATAATAATATGATCTTTTGGTATTAAAGGAACAGAAAATTCTTTGATTAAAAGTTCATGATGTTTTTTTATCGTTACTTGTAAATCATCTAACATATTAGGCGTAATTTTTGGCGATAAAGTAATCTTTAACATTTTTATAAGTAATAAAATTATTTTCCATTTATTAAAATTTTCGCTAAGTTTTGGAACTATATCTTCTAGAATTAAAGGCAAAAAAGTTATTAAACAAAGAGTTTGTGCTGCACATTGTCCAATTGAATTTGAATTTTTATTAAAATGTATAATGCTTGGAAGGTTTTTTCTATTACATAAGCCATAATCAAACGTTTGTACTTTATCATTCAAATCATTTAAAGTAATAAGTCCAGATTTATAAATTTATAAATAATTTATAAATAATTTATAAATAATTTATAAATAATTTTAAGTCTCAAAAATTTATAAATAATTTTAAGTCTCTGTGGCAAATGTTCTCCAAAAAATCATGCATTACATCAATGTTGAGATTTTCGGAAACTTTAAAATAAGTTAATTTTAACAGAGTACTTTTATGTTTTATGCCAAAAAATTAATTGTATCGCTGTTTGCATAGTTTCGTTGATATGATAAATGACAAAAACTTTTTGTTGTTCATAATAAACTTGAATCTGCAACATATGCTTTTTGAGCGTGTTCTTTATGCATTGTACAAATTTTACAATAGTGATGAGAATTGAAAAATTCATTTATGCCAAGCAACATAGCTCCAGCTAAATTATCACAAGATAAAGATATTAATGTACCTTTCCCATAAGTGTTCAAAGACTCAATAAATATTCCTTGCTCTTCTAAAATTTTAATATCATTTACAATTACTTCTAATACAGGATTCAAGCTAAATTCTTTGATATTAATATTATAACTTAAAGCTATTAAAAAAATATTTTGTAACATTGCATTAAGGGGTAATATCACCTTGTATTCACTAAATCAAGGGTCATTTTCTCGAAGCGATTTAAAATGAATGGAAAGATTTATTGACTTCTGATTTTCTCTACATTAAAGTACAGGTCTTAAGGTATAAAAAAAAATTTTTTTTTATATTTTTAGAAATCAAAATGGCGGCACTGTAGCTCTTTGAAAAAAATCCATTTTTCGTCGTTGACCTTGCTGGCCGTACCTCTACAGATCACAATTCTGGAACAAAAATCCAAAATTTTTCTGAAAATATGGTTCAAGACCTAGTGAACGGCGTAGGATTTTTTTTATTAATCGATTTAAAAAAAAATGACATCGATTTGAAGCAAAAGCTTTTCTTCTTTTGAAAAATTCGATCGAAAATCGGCCATAAAATCAGTAATTTTTAATTAATCAAAAAAATCCTACGCCGTTCGTTGGAGAATGTTATTGTGAAGCTACAATTAAATTTTGAAGTCAATCGGCTGAAAATTGAAGGCGCTAACGGTATGGCCAGCTCGAAAAACATGGTTTCAAGATAAACGCGTTTAAAGCTTTAAGTAGTAAATTTAAATGAAATTTTTGATTTACCTCTAATCTGTGATGCCTGCACCATACAATTGGCCTTCTAGTTGAATATTCTCATGGTCGTTATCCTTTCTTGAAGATATTATGGCCTTGCGAGCTTTTTTAGCTTCTTCAGAAAGGGAGCGCTCAGATAGCTTGATTCGTATGACATTGGCTTCGGAGCACAAATTATAACAATTTAATCCAATTGTTAAGCCCAAAAGCTTCATGATTTGCATAATTCCAAAATAGCCATCATTGAAAAATATTACAGCAAGATATGCAGCAATATCAAGCACAGTTTTGCCATTGGAGATATTTTTCGGTGCCATTGACCAAACGAGTGCATTGAAGCTTTTATTCGAGTTCTGAGCAAATCCGCCCAAGCAACGTGTCAGCAATTCATCTTTGCTCAATTCTTCATAAACTGGCTTTACAGCTTCAAAAACTTCCATTGACATGGCAGTATCATGCTTATAATTTTTCGAAAAATTGACTTTTTAAATTATTTAAAAAATCTCCTCCCACATGAAACCTTTTGGATTTCATTTTTAGATAGTTTATCGAGCAATTAAGCCAATAAAAAAAAACGAAAAAAGTCAACAAGGTGACATTACCCCTTAATATGTCAACAAGGTAACATTACTCCTTAATATTGTTACGTCCAGACCCGAGGAAGGATGGGCCGAAGGAAGGGCGTAACACGTGTATCCCGAGAACAGGTGCCTTAAGGGCAAGTGTCTCGGGTCGAGCGAGCCTGCGGGTGAGGGGGAGGAACTTTGAAGATAAAAGAAAAGACTTACTATTTGAAAAACCGTGGACAAATCGATACGAATTATCGCTGGACCCCCCTTGGCGTTGAGGAGATGGCGTTGGCGAGATATTGATAGTTGATGAAGACGGTGGTTGCTGCTGGGCCCCCTTGGTGTAGGTTTTTGCACTGACTCGATATGAAAGTTGATATGTCTCGAAACTTTTGAGTGCGTATATGAACGCCTGAGTCAATGAATGAATTTCTGACTGAACGAATTTTCCTCTCGAATTTTTCTGCGTGTACGAATATTTCTGACTGTACGAATTTTTCTGCTCGAACGAATTTTTTTCTGCTCGAACGAATTTTTCTGCTGTGTGTTGTTCGAAGTTCGCGTTTATATATCGTTTTGGATTACCCTCTTCTAGCGTGAAGAATAAGGGAGGTTGACGAATAGAAATCTTTGTTAAATTTCCATGGTCTCCTCTCTGCCCCTACTTATGAGCATTTTAGAACAAATGTAGCAAATCAGGATTTTATTATATATTTCGTTCGCGAATAGGAGAGCATCTTCCAAAACGAAGGATTTAGGATTCTCAGTATCGCACAAGGGATGACTGTTACTACCCTCTTGCGATATTCGGTCACTCACGTTTTATGATTAGTTTCCTTTATTTTTTGATTTTATGAGTTTTTAAGAAAATATCGAATTGTTTGACTGAATGCCGCTTTATTTAACCGGATGCTACTTTTATAGCCTGTTAACATCCGATTGTTATTTTAGGACATGTACTGAGCATCCCTTTAATCTAGCTATTATTATCGGCTCTAGAAATCGTGTACGTGTGCACCGGATACGGGAAAGAAAAGAATCGTAACATCCGATATCCGATCACTCGCGTTTTATGATTAGTTTCCTTTATTTTTTTGATTTTATGAGTTTTAAGAAAATATCAAGTTTGTTTGACTGAATGCCGCTTTATTTAGCCGGATGCTACTTTTATAGTCCGTTAATATCCGATTGTTATTTTAGGGCATATACTGAGAACCCTGCTTTAATTTAGCTATTATTATCGGCTCTGGAAATCGTGCACGTGTGCACCGGGTACGGGAAAGAAAAGAATCGTGAATTCCCTTGGACGTAACACCCCCGGAGTTAGACAAATGTTGGGGATGTAAGACACAACATTTGCAGATGGAATTATCTCGATTCTTTTCTTGTCATTGAATTTTGTAACTTAATACTTGGGTGTCTCTTCGGAGTCATGCCTGTCGCTATTGTGTGTGTGTATTTATGTTATTAATACGCTACTAATTCTATTATTAAGATCGTTGCGCTATCGATTTTATAATGCGAAAGTGGAACTTCATTTTGTTATTATTATTAATACTTTAGTCGCTTCTTAGCGCAAAAAAAAAAGGAAAAGAGAAGGAGAGAAAAAAAAATTTTCTCGTTTCTTTTCTTATAATTTTAACTACCTGATCATCAGTAGCAAGACAATGCCAGGCGCTCGGGCCGGGTTTGATGTAGGGTCTCCCTTTTTTTTATTCTTCTACCCATCTGGTGGTCACAGGGCGTCCCCATCCTTTGACTAAGTACGTCATGTCAATGTATAGATATTCTTCCAGGCAGTACAGGCATGCCCATGCGGGGCTGACTCGTAATATAATGATGCTACAGATCGTACAAGTTGTTTGATGGTCGGCTGAGCTTTTATGGACCAAACTATGTGGTGGTATTAACATGTACTGTTGTCTGTAGTCCGGTGGTATTGCCACAAAGCATTCCTTGCAAACCTTATGATAATTGATGACATCTTGAAAAACGTCGTCTCTTGTTATGGTGACGCATCGGAGTTCAACTAGGTTGCTATAATCATTGTGATTTGTTCTTCGCCCGTCAAGGAATTGCATTTGGGGGGGGGGACCCGCGAAGAAAAAAAAGGGGGGGGGGTAATAACTAGCTTTCCTGATGATCAAGCGATATTCATTAATGAGAGAAAAGCAGTTCCACTTTCGCGCTCCTTAGAGTGCTAAAAGAAAAGAATATCAGTCTTATGTAATATTTATATTCTAACATTTATAATTTTCGTATAGTATAGTATGTACTTATGTGTTTGTATATGTATATAATCATTCTTTTTTCTGTTGAATATAAATATTCTACTTGAGTAAATACAAATTTTTTTTATTATTTTTTTTTTATTTTTTTTTTTTTACAATTTTATATATATATATTGCGACGCTTTTTCAATTCTAAATTTTGATTCTCGCGGGGGAGCGGAAGCGCCGTCAAAAACACAAGGGTTTTATGTACTCGCGATCGGCGGGACAGGGATGGAGGGAGTCCACGCGCGAGCCGCGGCGGAGCGAAGGCCGTCTCGTTACCTCAGAACTGGGCGCCAGGTACGATCTCTCACGTACCAGTTTCACGAATTCTTCAAAAAAAACGCGAAAGAATACGACAGCCCGCTTTGCCACGGGCTAGCTAGCTCGCCTAACGGTAGAGGGGCGAGGTTTGGGAGAAAAAGTCAATTGATTGAGCGAGCTTACTAAATTAACAGACAGCGACGAACACAGAAATTACGGATGATCGCCAGTCCAATAAAGTACGCGAGATTTAATAAATAAGAAAATAACAGGTTTATTAAGAAAGTAACTAATAAGAAAAGTGATTAACAAAAGAAGTAAAAACCGCTACAGAATGAAAACAGAAATAACGTACTAGACATGCACGGACAATGATTCTCGAAACGCTCGAAAAACGCGCGATATTCTAAGTCGGTCTTACAAAGAACGTCTGTTACGGCGGCTTTCTAAAGTCGAAGCTCCTGAGAACAATAATTGATATAATGGAATTTGATAATTCGAATTCTCAATAACGGTCGTACCGTGCGCGCGAGAGAGAGAGAGAATACCAGCCTATAACTCGCAGTTTCGACAGCCTCGCGGAGATCCTACTAATTAGCTGCTTATCTAGCAATTTCCTCCGAGCGTGCTCGGAGTCGACAACCCCGAAATAAGATAGCCGGTCAGCTACGCCATAAGCGACAAGATATGAATTCCGCGAGGAGAGATCTCGCATACGATGGGCGGACGATACCGGCGAAGTTCGATCGCCGGCGGCGGTCGGAGATTTTTCCGCCTTTTTCGGCAACGCTCGCAACTCAAATATTTCTGGCAATCGGGGCGAGGCGACAATGTCGTGTTACACACCCCGATACCTTCGACAGCGTGAGAATTAATTATCTTCTCGTATCAAGGAAATAAGGGAGGCCGGGCGACAGTCCCGCACCGCGCCTCCTTCGATAGCCGCGATATTCGCCAGGAATTTCCTGACCTCAGATCTCAATACTTAGAATCGTGCGATACCCGCACACCGCGACAATTTCGAGGAATTACGTTCCTGCTAGCGAGACGAATAACTCACACGCACACAATGGACGCGACGATAATACTCAGTTTCACGCAATATTCCCGAACGACGATGATACTACACGAAAACGCATTAATCACGACCAATTACGTTCCACAGACTCGCTCTGAGACATATTTCAGAGGTGCGAGACGCGGCTTCGACAACCAAACGACAGCCCGTGCGAACTACGCATTTCTCGCGATTTACGACGCACGCGGTCGATACCCAATGGTCGGATGCTACGCGTATTACGCACCCTGATACCCGGAGAGAGACGAGAATTACCCTACGATACGCACTTCCGTCGCCAGTGTCCGCGCTTCCTCGGTCGCTGGTCTCCGGTCGCCCGAAATACACCAAAATCGACCGACTCGGCAGAAGGCTCGAGCGGTCGCGATAAGCCGTAATGGCGACGGCGACAGAACGGCCGGCGAGCGGACACGATCACGCTCGCGGAGTACAATAATTCGTGGGCAACCTCACCGAAGAATTCTTCTCCCGGCTGCGGGGATGATCCTCGGTCTCGTCCTTCACGGTCTCGTCTCACAAGTGCACACGACAATACGTTTCGACTGGTTTAGGCGAGCGGCCGCGACAAAGTGAGCCCTGGATCTCGCGATCCAGGGTCGATAGCGGGGTCGTTGGCCGCGCAGGGGGATGCGCGGACCCCCGGCCAATTAGCGGCCGACACGCGCGAGGTCCTGGCGCCTCGCGCGCCACGCGAGGCATTTTCGCGCCCCGCGCGAAATAGCGCCAAACTTGAACGCTGTAGCGGGCCCTTATATGGCCCGGGCGAGGTCCTTCCCGGACGTATCCTCTCCAGGAGGATGGCTGTCGCAGCGGTTGTCGTTCCCGGTTGTCGAGGGGAGGCCATGCTGCTCTCCCCTGTCCGGATTCATGATGCAGGGCTGTCCGGGACAGGATCCTCGACTCTTCTGAGTTTTCCTTGGCTGTCGTTCTTAGCTGTCGCGGGGAGGCGATGATGCCCTCCCCTGTTCGTCGGTGTTCCATGGTGAGGTGCCTCAAGCCAGGTACCAAATAAAAGTACAAAAAAACAGTTAATTCTATACGCAACTATGCCTATTCGCTCGTCTTTCCGGGGAGTACGGTAGCTCTCTCTCTCTTGACCCTTGGCGCGGCCACTCGGCTCGCGCCCCGTCACAATTGCCGGGGCGGATAGACGCGACGGGACGGCCACGTCACAATATATATATATTTTTTTTTTCTACTAACATAAGAATGATTATATAGAGTATATACGTAAGATAATAACTAATAATATGAAATAATGCTTAATAATGTATGGAATGTGTTCCATCGTTTTTATACGGTTGGAATTACATTTACGGCTACACTAGTACTAAGTTGAGCGTGACCTAATAAAATAAGTGCGTCGCGAAGAGAATATGAAGTGGTCGCAGGTATGCCTTCTACGTTTAATTTAACCAGCGCCGTTCCTTCATTGAGGGGGCGGACTATATGGATCCATCCCTTTCGTCCTTCGAGAAGTAGTCGGCAGAGATCTTTGGTTTCTTTGGGCCAGGCTCGGGCGTTCTGGACAGGACCGGTGTAGGCTGAACCACAGGTTATAGTTTGCCAAGATAACTCCTTGAATCTGTCCTCCAGAAGGTAGACATCGCACATACGCCTCCATATTGATCGGCCCCAGTCCCCTAGGCTGATTTTGACCATCCAGTTTGTCCTATTAATTCTTTTTATAATGCCCCGCCGCCAGGCTTTACAATCCTTTATTGCGACGGCCATGTTTTCTTTAAAATCTTCGGGCCAGATGTGTAGATAGGTGGCTTTCCTGACCATCCTGAATTCTAATTCTTCCTCTAATTCTTTTAAATCCTTCTCGCCGTTTCTCAGTTGAACGCAGAAGAGGAGCGGTGACTCCACCTTGACTTGTTACGTCTAAACGTCCTCGTGTTAAGAAGTTCGTTTCGATGGCTTGATGTGTGAAATTCGTAAGCGATTAGGATGTACTATTCGACTATTTTTCTTTATCTTTATTCTTATATTATTTTTGTTAAGAAGTTCTAAAACCTCGTGCGGTCCGGTATATTGATCTCCGAATTTACCAGGTTTAGGACCTTTTAATAAAAATACTTGGTCTCCAGGCTTGAAAGTCTGTGGATTTATTTTCTTGTCATAATGATCTTTTGATTTAGTTTTTGCTTGGATAACATTATCGCGAGCATTTCCCTGAATAGCGTGAAGTTGTGTAACGAGATTTACTAAGTATTCGTCGTAGCTTGCTAGTTTATCTTCTGAAGTGAGAGGTTCGTTAGATGGAATTCTTGCTATTTTGCCAAAAACTAATTCGTATGGAGTATGTTTAGTTGTTTCATGTACGCTAGTGTTATAATTGAACATTGCAAGACCAATCCATCTGTCCCACTGTTTTTGTTCATTCGCATATTGTTTTAAATATTCTCCTAATGCATGATGAGATCTCTCCAAAGATCCGTTTGATTGAGGGTGGAAAGCTGTTGTTCGAAACTTGCGAATTTTGAATAGTTTAGCAATCCTTTTTAGTAATTCGCTAATAAAGTTTCGTCCTTGATCCGTTAATATTGCTTTTGGTGCTCCGAGCACACAAATGAATCGATCTACGAAAGCTTCTGCGATGGTCTCGGAAGTCTGATTCGGTAGCGGTATTCCCATACAATATTTCGTTAATTGATCCTGTAGCGTTAAAATATATTCGTTGCTTCTCTCGGTTTTCGGTAATGGTCCTACGATATCCATAGCGACCTTGTCGAAGGAAGATCCTGGTGTGTCTGTAATTATCATAGGCTGTTTAGTTTTGACTCTAACGAGTTTTTTGAGTTGACATTGTAAACATTGCTGGATGTATCTTTGAACATCGGCTTTCAAGTTCTCCCAATAATAGTTATGTTTTATTCTGTTGTAAGTTTTTGTAACGCCACGGTGTCCTCCTGTGGGTAAACAGTGCATCTCTCCAATAATGACAGTTCGTAAATCTTTAGGTGGATATTTGACTAATCCATTACATATAATCAATTTAACGGGTAGATTAACGAGTGTTGACAGAAGTTGCGATTTAATATTATTCCATGGTACGTTATTAATTGTTTCCGTTTTTGCAATACTAATTGTTTCTAATTTTAAATCTTGAATGATATCGTGTAGATTATTTACGGTGGTTGATATTTGGTTTAAGGTCATTGTAGGACCCTCCTGTTGTCCTTCTATAATAGGCAGAGCTATGTGGTAGTAGTTTTTATATTTTATGGCCTTAGGTTTGCCTAGAGCAAGGGACCCAAGACTTGGAAGGCTATTTCGCTCGAAGAGTTTTTGTGAGCCTGAATCTAAAGGTTTTCCGTTGGTGTCAACAAAATACATTACGTTATCTTTTCGTAAAAATAATAATTCGCGACTTTCTATGACATTACTTTTGTTTTCGATAAATTTTGTCCTTGCTTTCCGTAAATTTAGATTGATAATTTCTTCTTCGTCTTTTTCTTCTTCTTCTTCTTCCTCTTTATCTTCGTCCTTATCTGGCGGGTCTGTTCTTCTTTCGATATCTTGAACATTTTTACTTTGTTCCTTTTGATTTATAGTTTGGCTTCGGGTTTGTATTCGATCGCGTTTAGGTAGTGGTGGTTCGTTTTCTTCGGTAGATGATGTGGCATTAGTATGGTCATAAAACGGTTCATCTGTTTCAGTGTCTGAAAGATATAAATGAAAATCTTCGTCTTCGCTTTCTCCCTCATCGTTGGATTCTTCTAACATCCTAGAAATTTTCTCTGCATCTTGCGAATTATTAGGATTCAGCGGCTTATCTTTTATAATATTACATTTTGCTTCCATGAGATTTACAGGATTCCGTGATAATGCATCTGCATTTACATTAGTTTTCCCAGGTTTGTATACAACATCATAATCGTACTCTGCTAGTTTCAGTCTCCAGCGTAGTATTCGCATGTTTGCGTCTTGTGCATTCTTGAACCACGTTAAAGGTTTATGATCAGTAACTAAAGTAAATTTTCTTCCGTATAAGTATGGTCTAAAATGCTTTACACAATAAACTATGGCTAGGGCTTCCTTTTCATAAGTGTCATATTTTACTTCGTTATCTGTTAGAGTACGTGATGTGTATGCGATCGGTCGATCTTTGTTTATCTCTCCTTGTGATAGGATTCCGCCTATGGCTATTCCTGAAGCATCTGTAGTCAATATGAATAGTTTCGAGAAATCGGGATATTGCAATACAGGTTCTTCGCATAATTTTTGTTTCAAGATTTGAAATGATTCCTCTTGTTCGGGTGTCCATTCGAAATTTGTGTTGTTTTTTAATAAGGATGTTAGCAAATTTAGAGAAATTGGATATAAAACGTCTGTAGTATCCGGCAAGTCCTAGAAATTGTTTAATGTTTCTCGGCGTTTTCGGTCTCGGAAATAATTTTACAGCTTCTAATTTTTTTGGATCTGGTTTTACTCCATCTTTGCTAATTACGTGTCCTAAATATGTTACTTCCGATTTCAGAAACTCGCACTTGTCAGGCTGTAGTTTTAAATTAGCTCTTCGAAGACGTTCTATTAGAGCGTTGTATTTTCTTTCATGTTCTTCTAATGACTTGGCATAAATAACTATGTCATCCATATATACAAATAATTCTTCGCCTTGTAGTCCTGTCAATACTAAATCCATTAAGCGTTGAAAAGTAGCCGGAGCGTTTTTTAAACCGAAGGGCATTCTATTGAATTCGTAATGTCCGAAAGGAGTTGTAAAGGCGGTTTTATGACTGTCGGCAGGATCCATTTTTATTTGATGAAATCCGGATGCGAGATCGCATATGGAAAAATATTGCGCTCCCCCTAACTGATCTAGTATATCAATAATATTAGGTAGTGGGTAAGCGTCTCCAATAGTTTTTTCGTTTAAGGCTCGAAAATCGAGAACCATCCTCCAGCGTTTATTTCCTTTAGAATCGTCTTTCTTAGGCACGATCCATATGGGCGTATTGTAAGGCGACTGCGAGTGTTTCACTATGCCTCTCAGTAGGAGGTCCTCTACCTGCTTGTTTATTTCTTCCTTATGTATTTGCGGAAATCTATATTGCCGAGTATTTATCGGGTGATCATCGGTAGTCGTTATCTGATGTTGCAAAACGTGAGTTGCGGTTAAATTTTCTCCGGGAATGTGGAAACGATCTTGGCTATTTGCTATTAATTTTGTTACGTTTCCCTGTTCTTTTTCATTTAAATGCTCTAATCGCAATAAGTCGATAATTTTAGAGAGTCGATCTTCCTTAGTTTCCTCGGAAAGTACCAAGCAATGATGCGGCTCAGAAGTTGTAATGTCAATCTCGTGTTTAGATTTATGTTTTCTCGTAAATTCATCTATTATTTCTTGAGATTTATTACATAAGGACGTAGAAAGTTTCGAAGACGGCTTATTCTTGTGATTAATTTTCTGAGAATTTTCGGTTTTTCTAATGTTCGAATTATATTCTTGAGCCTCTTGGACAAGGTCTTTTATTATAACATAGGAGGTTTCTAGTTTATTATTATCGTTTTTTCTTGTAAATAATCCATCCTTTGGAGATGTAAAGTCTAGAGAGGATAAAGAACTTCTTTCCTTTTTAGGATAAGGTGTCGATTTTCGTAGTGAGGTTTGGTAACCTCCCTCCTTGCAATCGACGGGGCTGGAATTTTCTGACGAGGTTTGGAAACTTCCCTCCGAAATTCCAGAATTAATTTTTTCTAAAGAGGTTTGGTCATTTCCCTCGGAGCTGGGATTTTCTGAAGAGGTTTGGAAACTTCCCTCCGAAATTCCAGAATTAATTTTTTCTAAAGAGGTTTGGCAATTTACCTCGGAGCTGGAATTTTCTGTCGAGGTTTGGAAACTTCCCTCCGAAATTCCAGAATTATTTTTTTCTAAAGAGGTTTGATAATTTCCCTCTTCAAGGATTGTTAAATTATTAGAATTTTTATTTGTATAAGTTTTATTTCCTCCTTTAATTTTGTTTCTTTTATTTTGATTCATCCTTTTTTGTTTCGTATTTTCAAGTGTTTCGTCTTCGTTTTTTTCTTGGATTTTATTACCGATTTCAGCATCTTCATTGAGAATAATATTATCATGGATTCCGAAAGCATCTCCATTTATGAAATTAGTTCGAGTTTCGTCGATTTTCCTGGAATCCTTCAATGATCTTGTTGATTTTTCCTTGTCGAATGTTGCAATGTTCGAATTATGGTCATCGAATAATTCGTCTAATGGTTTTAAATGTAATGTCGGCACACGGACTTCCACCTCTTCATCTAGAGTGCTTATGATATTCAAATAAGCCTTTCCAGAAACGTTTTCCACTATTGTATCCCCTAGATAAATTCCATGCTCTACCTTTAACTTCGGTATGTAGCCTATTTTTATTTCAGGATTGATTATTCTTACATAAAATAATGACTCGGATCTTGGTTGTACGGTAATAGTTTCGGGGGAGGAGAAAGGCACATTAATTCCAGAAATGTTTAGATGTCCCTCCGCGTAATCTATTTTTGAAGAAGTTTGCTTGAAGAAATCATTTCCAAGTATTCCGGATTGTGGAATCGGAAAGTCGTCGGATACAATGTGAAAAGATACAGATATTCCGAAAATTGTTAACATAATTTCTCCGAGTGTGTAAACAGGATAATTATTTATACCATTTAATTTTAAAATATTATCGAAATTTATTTTAATATCCTTAGGTGTGAATTTCTCTTTAATTATATTCGGTCCGGATCCTGTATCTAGCATGAGAGTTATATGAGCGGATGCTTTGGTGAGCTGGACCTGAACAGTAGGCACGCGACTATCTTTAGCGAGGGTCACTGTCACAGGCCGTACATCTGGGTTTCGGTTTATTTGGCGTCCTGCTGAGTGGACGGGTGTGAAGCTTGCTCGGGCCCCTGTCGCACACCCGACGTCGAAGGCCCATTGTAGTTTCCCTGATCTTTTTCTTTCCAACGATTATTACTCGCGATCCGTAATTGACAGTTTTCAAGAAGATGCCCTTGTGCCTTACAATATCGACAAAAGGAGTTGGTTGTAGGTGTTGAATTCGTTCTAGTGCGGCAATCTTTAGCGATATGTCCTATTTTGTTGCAAATTTGACAAGTAACGGTAGTTTTATTTATTGAATTGCGTTGTTCATTTTGTTTCTTCCAACAATTATTAGCTGAATGACCAGTTTTATCGCACCATTGACAAATTACAGAGGTTTTATTGGCTTGATTATTGTTGTTATTTTGACGACATAATTTTGCGTCGTGTCCGGTTTTAGAACATAGTTGACAGGTTATAATTCGTTGTTGGATTACATTTATTGGTTGGCGATATTGAGGATCGCGCAGGCGACATTTATCTGCACTGTGTCCGCGTTTTTTGCAAATCTGGCAAATCAGAATTTCGGTTCCCAAGGCTCCTGGAAGTTGACCCAAAGAGAATGACTGTGTGAGCTTCCTGCAGTTACTAGCCACGTATCCTTCTTTATAACAGATCTGGCAAGTTTCTCGTATTCGCGACTTGTTTTGACCTGAGTGAGTCTCTTGTCCCTGTCGTAAATCTGTCATTGCCAGAAGTTCTCTTTCTATTCTTAAAGCGTCAGCAACGGTTCCATGCACGTCTAAGTCTCTCGCAATTCTTTGTTCTATTTCGGGTTTGAGTCCTCGGATAAAACATTTGCACATGTCACCTTCTAATGATGCTTTTATATTTTGATCAGGTAAAGAACGACTAGTACTACGGTATGCTTCTAAAATCTGTTTTCCCAGCAATTTTACGCGATTTGCATATGTGACTACATCTTCTTCATTTTTTTGGTAAACGCGTCCTAATTCTCCTTGTAGTATGTATACATTTTTAGAAGGTCCGTAAATTTGTTTTAAATATGAAGTCAAATTGGATACTGTGTCAAAATCTTGATCTTGGATGGTTCGTCGGGCTTCGCCGACTATTCGGGTTCTTATTACTTTGGTAAACTGTGCTTCAGCTTCTTTAGGTAGCATGGATTTAGCTTCCTCACATCCTTCGATAAAATAACTGAGCGGAATATTTTTACCATCGAAAAAAGGAACGGCTTCAACCGCGTATTTTAAGGTGGCAAATAGGTTTTGGTGAGTCATGGTTTCGGACCTATCAAAATCTTTTTCTGCTTTATAAATAAGAGTATTAGTAAGTGTGTAATATTCTTAGCAAGTTATATCGCCGGAATTGTCAGAATTTGGCTCGGGCGTGTCGGCTATTAAAATAGTATTATTTATGCTTGTGTCTGTGTTCTCTAAAGAAAGATCAAAATGTCTTGGTATAGATCCTACAGTTCTTTTTGGAGTAGATGTATGAGGTAAACCGGAAGTAGATGACGTAATTCCAATTTTAGATTTAGATTTTTTCTCTTCCAAAGCGAGTTTATAAAATTTTTATACTTCTTTTTTATCGGTTTTACCTCGAGTCCCGTCACTCATTCCCTTTTCCTTGAATCGCACATATCAATCCCGGACGAGCCCCCAAAATTTACGTATGTTACGTCCAGGCCCGAGGAAGGATGGGCCGAAGGAAGGGCGTAACACGTGTATCCCGAGAACAGGTGCCTTAAGGGCAAGTGTCTCGGGTCGAGCGAGCCTGCGGGTGAGGGGGAGGAACTTTGAAGATAAAAGAAAAGACTTACTATTTGAAAAACCGTAGACAAATCGATACGAATTATCGCTGGACCCCCCTTGGCGTTGAGGATGGCGAGATATTGATAGTTGATGAAGACGGTGGTTGCTGCTGGGCCCCCTTGGTGTAGATTTTTGCACTGACTCGATATGAAAGTTGATATTTCTCGAAACTTTTGAGTGCGTATATGAACGCCTGAGTCAATGAATGAATTTCTGACTGAACGAATTTTCTTCTCGAATTTTTCTGCGTGTACGAATATTTCTGACTGTACGAATTTTTCTGCTCGAACGAATTTTTCTGCTGTGTGTTGTTCGAAGTTCGCGTTTATATATCGTTTTGGATTACCCTCTCCTAGCGTGAGGAATAAGGGAGGTTGACGAATAGAAATCTTTGTTAGATTTCCATGGTCTCCTCTCTGCCCCTACTTATGAGCATTTTAGAACAAATGTAGCAAATCAGGATTTTATTATATATTTCGTTCGCGAATAGGAGAGCATCTTCCAAAACGGAGGATTTAGGATTCTCAGTATCGCACAAGGGATGACTGTTACTACCCTCTTGCGACCCTTATTCGGTCACTCACGTTTTATGATTAGTTTCCTTTATTTTTTGATTTTATGAGTTTTTAAGAAAATATCGAATTGTTTGACTGAATGCCGCTTTATTTAACCGGATGCTACTTTTATAGCCTGTTAACATCCGATTGTTATTTTAGGACATGTACTGAGCATCCCGCTTTAATCTAGCTATTATTATCGGCTCTAGAAATCGTGTACGTGTGCACCGGATACGGGAAAGAAAAGAATCGTAACATCCGATATCCGATCACTCGCGTTTTATGATTAGTTTTCTTTATTTTTGATTTTATGAGTTTTAAGAAAATATCAAATTTGGTTGACTGAATGCCGCTTTATTTAGCCGGATGCTACTTTTATAGCCCGATGCTACTTTAATATCCGATTGTTATTTTAGGGCATGTACTGAGAATCCTGCTTTAATTTAGCTTTTATTATCGGCTCTGGAAATCGTGCACGTGTGCACCGGATACGGGAAAGAAAAGAATCGTGAATTCCCCTGGACGTAACAATATGAATAGGAAAGTTATTAATTGTAAAATAAAACGCTCCGATTTCATGAATTCCAGCTTTGCTTCCTAAAGGACTACATGCTTCAAATTCATCGAAATAAAGTTGAATCTAAATTGCATTCTTATTTATTTGAAAAAAAGGATTAGTTTTATAAACTGTACCATCAATGAAATTAGTATAAGCATTATTGTTTTCATATAATTCATAAATATTATTTGTAAAGAATTGAACAGCTTCATTATTTAATTCATTATTTAATACACATTGAAAAGTTTTTAATAGAGGTATATACGTAAAAGTACGTGTAACTGGAACTTGTCTATAGCATTGTGCTGTACTATCGTATTTTTTTTCATTTTGATACCATGAGCTTTCTGAATAGGCAGCACAAAATTTTTTGGCAAATTTTTATTTCGTTTATATGTAGTCATGTGATTTTCAAATGCATATCTACAGTCGAGAGGAAGATTTTGACATTCATCTAAATGTGAAAGTGATATAATATCGTCAATGAGTGGAAAAATTAAGTTTGATGTTGTTTCTAAAATATTTGTTATAACAAGATCAAGCAAACCTAAAGAATAGTACAAATATATAATTGTGCCATTATTCCCCGATAGAAAGGTGGGAAGAGGTATAGACGCGCCGCGCACGATGCCGCGCATGACGCTAAGCGACAACATGATCAATTACGTTCATTGATTACGTGCATTGGAACGATCCTAATGAATTGGTGGATCGTTTGCGATTGCTGGACGTCTCGCGTCGAGCCGGCAACAATGCTCACGATAATCTTGAAATCTTGTCAATTATCGAAGAACTTCGCGAGGCTGGCATTATTATAAATTAAACTATGCGTCGGCGATACGTGTCATTCGATCAATGTTCTCGATACCGAAATGTCGATTAATAAATTTGGATTATCGCTGGGAACGTCGAACAATTTGTACTATGAATGGAATGGATTATTGAGAAATTACGTTCGCGATAACGCTCTCTGTCAGATTACTACCGGCTTTGACGCAAGGTCGCGCAAGATTCAACGTGTAGCACAATCGGAAGCTAATACCGACGCCGTCAACAAACGATACGTGGATAAACTTTGGAAAGATCGACAGGGAGAAATTGAGCAAAAAATTATCGCGCTCGAAACAAACGTACAGGCGCTGCGATTAATGATGGATGAGATAAAGAATGTGCTGAGATATGCAACATCTGACTCGGCACAGTAAGCGAGATATACGGATATACTAATATCGCATATTAATTATGCCTCAATCAAATGTGCGAGAGAACAAAAACCTCCGAAAAGCGGCAACTAATCGAGGAATTACAGGCTTCGGCGAGAAGAAATTTTCCACAAAGACGCGTCATTGTATGCGGATACGATGATCTGTGGCAGGCGGACGTGATGGACATGCGTTCGTACTCTGGACTCAACAAGGATCATAAATACATACTCACGGTTATCGACGTGTGTTAAGCAAGTATGCGTTGGCCGTACCGCTCAAGAGTAAGAACGGGAACGAAATGTCCGAAACGATCGCAAAGATTATTGGAGACGAAAGGTGTCCGAAAAATTTTCAAACCGACAGAGGAAAAGAATTTTACAACTCGAGTGTGCAGAAACTCATGAAGAAACACAACATTAATCATTACTCAACATATTCCGTTATGAAAGCCTCGATCGTGGAACGATTTAATCGTACTTTAAAAAACAATATGTGGAAAATGTTTACGCTGAATGGAAATTACAAATGGATCAACGAGCTATCTCGACTCGTTGCAGAGTACAATACGCGAAAACATCGCACCATCGGTATGAGATCTGTCGACGTCGCTCCGGCGATCGCCGAAAAACTTTTAAATACGGTGTACAGCAACGTAAAAATTGCGGCTCCGGCAAAATTTAAATTAGGCGATTCGGTACGCGTGAGCAAATACAAGACCATCTTTGAAAAAGGTTTCACACCAAATTGGACGACCAAAATTTTTAAGATTATCAAGCTGCAAAAAACTAATCCCGCGACATTCATACTCGAAAATTCGCGGGGAAATCCCGTCGCTGGAGGATTCTACGAATACGAGTTACAACGCGTCGCCAATCCCGACGTATATCTCTTGGAAAAAATTTTCCAAAAAAAGGTGACGAGGTTTACGTGAATTAGGAATGGATAAATCATACAACTCTTGGATTCATAAAAATAATGTATTATAACTATTGATTGAAACATAAAATATGCGTATAAAATATATAAAATTTATTAAAATATAAATATAAAATGTATAAAATATATATACAAATATACAACATAAATATACAATTAATAAACAAATATATATTTATTTAGAACGGTATCCGATAATGTCCCCACGGTAGCGTATCGGTGGTATCGGGTACGATATACCGCTTGTCGTCGTACGGACTCAGAGCAATTTTCGTCTCGCGGATCGTGTATACTTGATGCAGTTTAGATCGTATACACGACTGCTGACGCGTCATTTCAATCTCTTCGTTCAAGCACCGCATGTAATCGTCGAACGTTATCGTTCTCGCGACAACGTTACTCTTGACGCCTTTAATTTTCTTCGTATCCTTTTTCCCATTCACTCGTAACGCGTACATCTTTGCTCTGAGCCCGACGAATTCGGTCATTATGGCACAGTTGTTTTCGTCCTTCATCAGATCCGGTACCTTTTTATTTACAAGGTACCGTACGCATTATCTACCGCATAATCGCTCGTGTCGAATCTAGCGATGTCACGCTTCATATTCTCATACACATCCGCGCACTCGATGTGATATATGAGACTGTCCGTATCGGTATACATTACCCGGCATTTGTCGCGATACATTGGCGCCATATACTCGTGATGAAATTCGTACGAACATGTCTTGGATATGTCGAGGATGCACATACCCACGTAAATCGGTTTGTAGAATTTCACCTCGAATTTACGCAATTCCACAGCGATTAAGTTTTCCGAAAAAACGCTTCTGCTGTGGAAATTTGGTTTCGCGATCATCGCTTCTGCGCCGTACCGACCGTCCCACTTTATTAATAATTTTATATCGACACGATTGCGCACATTTTCCATCGTTTTACCAAACACTGCATTGTTCATTAAATTGTATAAATTTTTTTCGAAATCATTTTTAGCCAATATTCTGAAATGTGTATTTAATTCTATGTAATTTTGAAGCCAGGGAGATTGTGAAAACTGTAAAATTCGATGTATTTTTGTTACACGAAGGCTGTGCCGCGTACACTGCTGCAGGTTGCGGTAGTGTATCACGTAACGCTTCTTATCGTATAACGTTGCAAGCAGTTTGAATTCCCGCTTGCCAGGTGGTTTGTCGCGTGTCGGGCAAAACGGTAGGTCAGTGTGCGCATCGTGAAGATGTTGCGGGTACACGAGGTCCACTTCGAGGATATAGCCCGTAGACGAATCTAGCGCGATGGATGACGTCAAAATTGGACACATCGTCGACTCATCAAAAATCGGCATAGGGCAACGGTTGACACATTGCCCATCCGTTCAAATTATTTACATCAAAGTACATCAAGTACGATGATGGTTTCGATGGATCGTACGACTCCATGTGCTTGTTATTAGCGCAAGCGTATCTACCCAAACATTGACTCAGACCACCGCGTATACCACGTTCGATGAACATAACCATGTCGATGTCTGTAAGTAACTCAAACGTGATCTTTGTGTGCTTCAACATGGCGTCCCACGTGTATCCGGGGAGAGTATAGTAATACGGGGTCGAGTCCGTAACTTTCGATACATTTATCTCGAAAGTTTTCGAAAATATCGGCTAATAACAAGACACCGATTTTGAGGTACAAGTCGCTATATTCGCCTAGCGTCCGAACGGAGAATCGCGTCCAGATGTTCTCGGCGTGCGCGTAATCGCTCTCGGATACAGTTTCGCCGGTCAAGGAACTGTAAAATGATTCGCGCGATGGTAAACACGTATCTTGCAACCTGTCAACGGAATTGATATATTCGTACGGAAATACACCTTTTCACGTTAACAAATTAAAATTTTCTGCAGATAAATTTTGAAATTCCGATTTTAAAATTTTGAGTTTATCTTTATCTAAAAATAATGGCAATTTATCGAGATTCGATGCGAGAAATTTAAAGGAATCGATGAAACGTAATTTTGTATAATTTTTTTATTCTTCTTCTTTAAGATCAACATTTTTAGTAAATGATATATATTTCTCTTTTGTTATAATAACTCTATTTTCCCTTCGAACGTTGTGGCTATTTCCTCGATAATAAAATGAGAATCGTAACCGGATAAATTATGAAAAACTATCAGAATACAAAAAGATTCTTTATAATTTAGATTACAATTTGAATGCGCGGGACCTCTGTACCGCCCGGTCAGATGGCAATGATCGCGAACGCGTGTATCGTCTTGCGCGAATGGTTTTTCACATATATGACACTGAGTGGCGTTATGGAATTTCTCCTACTTTTCGGACGTTAAATTTACCATGGGGACATTTGTTTTTAAAATATTCTTAACACGTAACGTCAAATTTTTAAGGTTTGCGGCGAACCATGCTATACAATCAACGCTACGACGCGAATGATACGCTGATAACGATTCGTCGAGCAATGTACATAGTAAAACTAAATACCCGATAGTGTTGATACGCGTTTTTCTCTTCTTCCGTCTTGGCCAGAACGCATTCCAGATCGGCGTAGATCACAAATGGAAGCCGCTCCTTCCGATTAGGATTGTTGAACGATAGCCACTTGTCCTTGTCGCTCGGCAATCGGACAGCGCAGTCGTTCATCTTTCCGCAGTCGACCGTATGCGACTGCAGCTTGTCGTCCGAACCAAAATAATAAAGGCATCTTTAAAGGAAAAAAAATTTAATTAAGATTTATGTAACAAAGTGTATAATCTATAATTATTCAAATAATATAAATTAAACTTACCGATCGCAGATATATTTCTTGTGATCTTTTTTGCTCAGTTGCGAGCTCACGAGCCTGGATAAATTCTTGATCCAAGCAAAATGTCCCACGCTGTCGTCGTCTTCAATGTACAGCAGATTCACATGCTTGTCCCGTTTCTGGTCCGAAAGATGTATCGGGATAATGTTTTTGTCTTCGATGCCGTACACATTGATTGAAATGTCATTTGCAAGTTCAAATTTTTTAATCTGATTCACAGTCACTGGAAACTCAATGTACCGGAGATTCAGCACTGTCGCGTAATGCTGGTACGATGATTCCCGTTCCGCGTTCCTTTCGGCGGGATACAGAGCGGCGACCACTGCTCACGCGAAACACGCATTGTCCTTTGATTGCACATTAATCACCGCTCTCTTCATCATAATCTTCCGCGGTAACTTGATGTGACATCTCGCGCGCATGGGATTGTACTTGTTAATATTTACAGTTAAATTATTATAAGCATTCGCGACAATGCCTACCCGCTATCGCGTTCCTGAAACTCTTCCAGAGACGCTAGGGTGGACTCGATAACGCGCCGTTCGTACCATTCACGTAAATCGGATGTGCGAAAGAGTTCATAGTTTCTCATATTCACACTTTTATTCGCGTGTTTACCCCCGGCCACAAATTCACCATTGAATATAGTGTTCACTTTTACACTGTTGTGTTTTTTTAGAGCGTCTTGCACATGTTCTATCACAATGTCTTTGGCGTCATCGAGAAATTGGCGCGGTTCGATGTAATTATAGTTTATCACTGATCCAGTCGATATGCGACTCTCGAACGCCGTATCAATTTCGCGCCACACAAGTCCATTTTGACGCGCATTACATCTGGCACCCGCGTGTACGAAACGTTCACGTACCGAATTTTTCACCCTTCGAGGCACGTGATCTGAGCAATCAGCGATTGTCGATATCCGATCGATAATCGCGATCGTTAGATTTGACTTTGCTCTTCCAACAACTCGATGTACTCGTCGCATCGTTGCTCCCACACAATGTAATTTTCCAACGAATCAAGCAAAGCGGATTGCTCTCGCAAAATTTGCTCCTCCATATTGTAACACTTGCGAAATTTAGCGTTTCTAATGATACTCCTGATGCACTTTAGCTACTGATGGGGTGCGCCTCTCTATCATGATTTATATACCGTCTCATGCATTGTTTTATCATCGAACATTCTAGAATGATTTCATCTTACAAAAAATTCCCCGTAGTACCGTGTGCAATTTGACTTTGAAAATTTCGCGTTTTGTCACGTACATTTGAAAAATCTAACGTGATTGCATTAGGGGCAGCAGTACATCGGCGCTCGATTTTAGCAAATTTAGCTAAATCTTTGTCTGGGGATGATACACATTTTAACCTTGGCTGTTATTTTTTCACTATTTGTCACGTACATTTTGAATAATTTTGACGTAATTGCATCAGGAGCGGCCGTACATCGGCGCTCGATTTTAGCAAATTCAGTTAAATCTTTGTCTTAGGGATGATACACATTTTAATCTTGGCGGTTATTTTTCACTATATGTCACGTACATTTAAATAATTTTGACGTGATTGCATCAGGCGCAGCCGTACATCAGCGCTCGATTTTAGCAAATTCGGCTAAATCTTTGTTTCGATACGGATCTTAACCTTGAAAATTTCACGTTTTGTCACGTACATTTGAAAAATCTAATGTGATTGCATCAGAGGCAGCCGTACATCAGCGCTCGATTTTAGCAAATTCAGCTAAATCTTTGTCTGGGGATGATACATATTTTAACCTTGCCTGTTATTTTTTCACTATTTGTCACGTATATTTGAGTAATTTTGATGTGATTGCATCAGGAGCAGCAGTAAATCGGTGCTCGATTTTAGCAGATTCAGCTAAATCTTTGTTCTGAGGATGATGATGTCATCGCAACCGTACATCGGCGCGACAAAATTTTGGAGGAAATTAAAATGTTGCGTCAGCAATAATCCCCTCTACATCGTAATTTACGATACTATTTGAATTGATATTAATTCTAATGCGATTGCAGTATTGCATCAATCGCGCGTGTGAAAGATTCGTACCGCTGAAGAAATCGAAATATGAATTTTTACGTTCCGATTCGAAACGGCAAAACTCCGCTATGAAAGAAGCAAAAATGCGATATTTAAGATTCGATTATTTAAAAATTTTTCAATTTGTTTAAAATTTTCTTAAATATTGGTCTCATTATTTATATTTTAAAGTATTCAGCCTCGTCGTGCGGCTCGCATACTTGGAAGAAGGTACCCTCTAACTCCGACGTCGTACAAGTATTTGGACATTGGAATAAGCGTTGGAGCTGTATCGTACGTGGAACTGATTCTCGGCGATAATCGAGGCAATCAAATAGGGTTGCCTTTTTCAACGTGGATGGTTTTGTTGATGCGGAAGCAAGCAGACGTTGAACAATTTTTACAATCGACTGCTCACCCATTAAGGATTGGAGATTTAACGATCGAAATGTGTTAATCAAAAATTGTGAAAATCACATTATGTGGCAATTCTTTGTACATGAAACCAGAAACGTTATTACATTTATTTAATTTTGAAAATTTTATCGATCATATGCACAATTGGTTATGCGAGAATACGTATCTCGTAAATGAAAAATTTAAACAATTTGAAACTGTATTACAACATAGTAATATTACTACTGTATGCGATGCTGTAAAAATGATACGTGAGAGTGATGTTTTTAACAGCGAACCATTGATCGATTGCGAATTATTAACATATGCTGTAAATGATATTCTTTACAATGCATGCAATAAATAATTATTTTTATTCCATCTATGATTTTATTTCTTTCGTTCCATATGAATAAGAATAGTTGACAATTTTTTTCAACACGCTCCGCTAAAGATGTAGAGAAATGCTGAGGTAAATGAAACGCGATGCTCTAGTTGGAATGAGACGCGAGATATTGAAAGATATATAATGAAGAGGTGTCTGCGGAATTAGAATATTATTTCGTTGTTCTTTGCGTTTCATTGGTCTTGTGTGTTCGGGGCCGTTACTAGGCACTACGCAATGTACGCTCCAGCGTAGGGCGCAACATTTAGAGGGGCGCAAAATTTTAGATGACGGCAATAATTTTTGAAATTTTTAAAAACATGTTAAAAGTAATAACTCGAACTGCAATGACTCGCTACTTAGTTCGGCTATTTCCGCTTGCAGAACTTCGCTTAACCGCGTGGCGGCGCGACGCGAGACGTGATAGCGAGAAAAAACATTCGCTAGAGGCGCTAGAGTCTACGCAGCGTCGGCAGCGCAGCGTATGCGAGCTTACATGTATTGAGATTGTCGTTTGTCACTTGTGTGCATCTGCATATCCCCTCCATGCGCGCGCCGTGCATTCGCGAGCGAGAAAACCCGTCCCGTCTCGTCTCACATCACTGATCCCCTCCACTACGGTTGCGTGCGCGTCCGCTCGCGTCTCGCGGTTTGCGACGTATTCTTTCTGCCTATACGACGGCCTACACGTACACGCTACACGCACGTCACGCTATATAGGGCGGATAAGACGCGCAGCGCGCAGGCAGAATACGGATCGAGTATCTATTGTGACTCGAGTTTTTTTTCGAGATTTATAGATAATTTCTTCTCGTATATTATTGAAAAGTAAACATAATTTACTTTGACTGTTGACTGTATATATCCATTTCCTTTTTTCTAATTTATAAGTATTGATTTATAAAAATAAAAAATATATTATACAATACTTATATGAATTATGAATTATACGCAACCATGAATAGCAAAAAACCGTCTGGTTTTCAATTTCGTCAAGAGAGAAAAAGGAAAGAAGAAGAAGGTAAAAAATTATCGGGTTCATTAGCTAAATATTTGAAAACTACAACAAATACTTCTATTTCTTGTTCAACGAGTTCGATGGCAAGCACATCTTGCACTGTCTCATTGATGTCTACTTCTTTAGATCCAATACTATCAACATCGACCGCAGACGTTTCATCTGACAAAGCTCTCTTAAATTCTATTCCACTTCCTGTTTCAATTCATGTTAATACCGATATCGATGTTGACAAAAATGACAATAGTTTTCAATTAGTTTGGATTGATCAATTTGAAGACCCAGGTCTCTGGCCCGATATAATTTCTCAAGATTTTCGAACTCAGGTGATAGATTATGGTATTCCCAATCAAATTATGAATTTTAATTTTCCATTAGATTCAAATAATAGGTGTTTTTCAACATCTTTATATACCCGTACAATGACTAACGGTGAGAAGTTATCTAGAAATTGGTTAATTTATTCAAAATCCAAAAATGCTGTCTTCTGTTTCTCTTGTTCTTTATATAAACGAAATGAAAATAAATTTTCAAGTTCCTCTGGGTATTCTGATTGGTCGAATATATATCGTGCCATTAAAGATCATGAGCAAACCAAGAAACATTTAGAAGCCTTTAAATCCTGGCAACTTTTCGCTAATCGAATGGTCTCTCAACACACTATAGATTTTCATAATGAAAAAGTTTTAAAAATTGAAGAAATGCATTGGAGAGATGTCTTTAAACGAATAATTCTAATTGTTAAATACCTTGCTCAACAAAATTTAGCTTTTCGAGGTACATCTAATACTTTATATACCTCTAATAATGGGAATTTCTTGCAACTTGTACAGATGATAGCCGAATTTGACTCAACCATGGCTGAACACTTGCGTCGATATTTAAAAAAAGAAAATGGACATTATTTAAGTAATATTATTCAAAATGAGCTATTATCATCTATGTCTAAATTAATTTTTGATTCAATAATTTCTTCAATTAATTCAAATAAGTATTTTGCGATTATAGTGGATTCAACACCAGATATCTCTCATCAAGATCAATTAACGATAATAGTACGTTTTGTTTCATATAAAAATAATCAATTTAAAATTTATGAACACTTTCTTGGTTTTATTAAAGAAAATAATAAAACAGGTACAGCCATTGCAAGTGCTATTTTAAAATTTTTATCAACAAATAATTTAGATATACAAAACCTGAGAGGTCAAGGTTACGATAATGGTTCCAATATGAAAGGAAAAAACAATGGAGTGCAACAACAAATTTTAGATAAGAACCCCTTAGCTTTTTTTGTTCCTTGTGCATGTCATTCCTTAAATTTAGTAGTAAATGATGCAGCTGATGCATCATCAGAATCATTTTCATTTTTTTCACTTATACAAGAAATTTTTAATTTTTTTTCTCGATCTACAAGTCAGTGGGATATTTTAAAAAAACATTTCGGCAATTCGGACAGCTATGGTTTAACACCAAAAAATGTATCAATTATACACGATGGTCATCACGTGTGAATGCAGTAAAAGCTTTACGTTATAATTTACCAATTATTTATGATAGTTTTCTAGAGATATTTGAAACTACAAATGATAATATTGTGAAGAATACAGCTCATGGTATCGCCGAAAAAATTGCAAATTATAAGTTTATATATATTATCCGTGCTCTGTTGGTATGATATTTTACAAAAAATCAACATTGTTTCAAAATCTTTGCAGTCGCATGAAATTGACATACCAAAATGCATACACTTAATTGAAAATGTAATTGTTTTTTTAAAAGATTATCGTGAAAATGGTTTTATAGGCATTGAAATAAATGCCAAAGAAATAGCAGTTCAAATGAACGTTCCTCCAGAATTTCCATCCGTGTCACAATTTCATTTCAGAAAACGAACGTTTAGCAATCAATGTCAAAACGAATCATTTACAGATGCCAGACAGAAATTTAAAGTAGAGTTTTTTAATTATACCATTGACATAGCTTTAAATTCTTTGGAAGAACGATTCCATCAGCTTAATTATCACAATGATGCTTTCAAATTTTTATACGATATAAATGATTCTGATATTACATTAAATCAATGCAAAGCTTTAGAATCAAAACTTTATAACAAAAACACAAATTATTCTGATATAAATGCCATTGAATTATTTGACGAGATAAATCTATATAAAACAACATTTTCAGATAAACAAAACATCTTGCAATCCCCAATAGATATTTTAAATAAATTAGCTCAAAATGGCTTCCTGGAAATATTTCCTAATTTAACAATAGCGTTTCGAATACTATTAACTATGCCAATATCTGTGGCAACTGGTGAGGCAAGTTTTTCAAAATTAAAATTAATAAAAAATTATCTCAGAAGTACAATGACGCAAACCCGATTATCCGATTTAGTAATCCTGTCAATTGAAAAAGAACTGGCCAATAATCTTGATTATAAGGATGTTATAGAAATATTCGCAAAGGCTAAGGCCAGAAGACATAATTTTTAATTTTTAATTTTTTTCTCATATAATTCTCATAAAATGTATTATTAAAAAATAAAATATAAAACATATATATTCTATTAATAATATCTATTAATAATATCTAATAATCTTATTTCTTATGTGTTAATAATTCTATAATATGTATCTATTAATAACATTTAGACAATATAAATATAAAAGTAAAACAAAAATTATAAAAAGTAAAAAAAGATATAAAAATTTAAAAATATACAAAAAAATATAAAAATATAAAAAAACAAAAAAACAAAAAAAATGGAACCATTATCCTGCTACGTCCTCGTCGTGGTTCTGGATAACGCTAAAAGCAGGTATTTTTTAGATTAATTTTTATTAGTTTTTACATATTTGCGCTGGGGCATGGGGCGGCGAACGAATTCTAGCGTAGGGGCGCTTAAGATAGTCGTAACGGCCCCGTGTGTGTTACGTTAGTGCAATGGCTGAAGAAGACGTAATCATCATCGACAATGAAGACGAAGATGTAATTATCGTCGACGAAGACAATGAAGAGGTTGTTATCGTCGAAGATGGCAATCAAATGGATATTGATGATCTAGATTAATCCGAGGAGGAGGAGGAGGAGGAAATACCACCCTTAGTGGATTCGGATTATGCCAGTGATAATGATGAAGAATTAAGACTGAAAAAATATAAACATTTAAACGTGATGGAAATAAATAATCTGGATGTTACTATAAAAATGTGTCGCATTAAATATTATTATTACGATATGGAAGAAGGAACTAAGTATTGTTCCGATTGTTTTTTAAGATTGGCATCATCGTTTCACAATACTTCACGTATACTCCGTTCGAAAACATAAAACGGATTATTGTGCCCTATTAATAGGCACTTATTGCAAAGAGTGCAAGAAAAATTTACATCAAATATTACCATGCAATATGTGCCCCATTTGCACAAATTAAATAAAGATAACATTGTAAGTACTATTTTTATATTAAATAAATTATTGTTAACTAATGAAATGTGTATCTTTTTTCTGTTTCAGAAGCGGCCTCCCCTTAGCCTGGCATTCCCCCCCCCCCATTAATTTTGTTTATATTTTTTAATTTTATATTTTATTTTATATTTAAAATTTTTTTCGTTATTCATAATTTTAAGTGCACACAAACACACATACACACAAATATGTATAATACACACACATTTTTAATAAATTTTATATTTTAATTTTAAAAAATCTAATTATTTATGTGCCTCTCCTCGCGTTCCCATCCCTGTCTTAGTTATAAGTATCGCGATATCGTTCTCGTGCGTTAATCATAAGTCTCGCGCTAGTTGTAAGTCTATCTCTTTCTCTTGCGCTTAGAATAAGTAATCTCTCGCGCTATGACACAGAAAAAAAATGTATAACAGATTTTAAAATAAATGTTATGTTTCAATTAAAAAAAAATGTGATTATTTACGCGCCTCTCCTTGCGTCCCCATCCCTACATCTCTCTTACGCTAGTTATAAGTATTGCATTAATTTCGATATTATCGTTCTCTCTTGTATACGTCGTCTTCGCGCCATCGTTCTCTCTTTCATGCGCGCTAATTGTATAAGTTTCGTGGTATTGTTCTCTCTCTCGCTCGCGCTAGTTGTAAGTCTTCGCGCTATCGTTCTCTCTTTCGCGCGCGCTAATTGCAAGTCTCGCGATATTATTGTTGTCTCTCTCGCATGCGTTGACTTAGAATATTATCGTTCTCTCTCTTTCATATACTCGTTGCTCACTTACCTTTGCGTTGTCCTTCTCACACCTATGCGTCGTCCTTGTCCCACGAGGATGACATCCTTATCGCACTCGTAGCACTATCCTTTTCCCACACGTAGCGCTGTCCTTCTCACACCACCGTCTTCTTTCAGCGGATCCCCCTTCACTGCGCGGACCCCCTCGTCCTTCACTCGCGCCGCGGATCCCCCTTCACATCGCGGACCCCCTCGTCCATCGCTCGCGTCGCGGATCCTCCTTCCTCGCGGGTGATCCCCCCACAACGCGGTTCCCCTCGCGCCTCACTCCCCCTGAGAGGACCAGAGTTAGAACCGGCCTAGTCTCACTACTTAAGTAAGTACATATTTTAAAATTTTGATTCCTCTTAAATTTTTAAATTTTGTATATTTTTATATTATTTTTTATAAATTTGTACATTTTTATAAAATACAATTTTTAATAATTTCTTACTTTGTAAAAATTGTAATTTATAGTAATATTTTGTCAAAATATTTACAAAAAATAGATATTTGTATAAAAAAAGAAAGAAATCTATAATTTTTTATTTTTGGTAGATTTTTTTAGATATTTATTAAAATTTTTTCCGCCTGGGTGGTATGTTAGAATGTATGTATGAGATTAATATTGTCTATTTCCACTTCTTGAAGGAAGGTTTTACAAGTTATTAATAGATACTTTAATCAAAAGATTCGCGGAGTTAGTTTAAACATTAGGAGAAAAACTGCCAGAATCATGGTTGCGACGGAATACTAAGATTTAAAATATTTCAAATTATTTTTAAAGATTCGTGTAAAATTCAAGCTAAATGATAAATGAAACTCAATGATAAATATAACGTTTTAAATTATTGCTAAGCTGAATCTGTACGTAGTAGTAGCAGGATTAATTGTTACAATTAAATATCACTATTTTTATATATAAAATGTGTCAATTTTGCTAGATTTGGAAGGAACTTGTAGGTGATGCTAATTTTTGCTCAGACAGTAAGTACACTTATGTATATGCAAAATTCTTCTAGAGAAATGTCTAAATGATTATAAGACAACGAATTAAAGCCACTCAAGAAGTCATTGTTAGAGATTCAGGCTGTTAAAAAATGAGTATTTTGTATGCATAATTCATCATTCCATCATTTTCAATTCTTTTATGTAGACAAATCAATTCTTAACGACGCAAAATCGATTCTAGTGAATGCAGATGGTCACTAGGCATATGCAGAAGCATATGTCTAGATTGCAAATATACCGGGTGTCGAACAAATATTCATATAAAACATATGTTGTTTCTTTTATAATATAATTTGATGATTCAAATTATAATTATTTCGACACTTTAGTATTGCTTTATTGAATTAATTTTAATTAATTTCATATAAAGATATATATGCATATATGTAGTTTTTTTAGATTTTATGCATTGATATTCTATTTCTTGTCAAGTGTCCGATCTGCAATGTGTGCAATCGAGACGATGCCTTGTGTTCTATCATGTCATGTGTCCGATCTGCAATGTGCACAATCGAGGCGATCATCGAAAATAGATTCGATCGGGCACACACACAATGTGTCCTATTTTTTTATATGTCCGATTTGCAATGTGTGCAATCGGGACAATCCCGGGTAACAGGTTCGATCGGACACAGAATCAATTGGACACATGTTTTAATCGGACACAGCCCCGATCGGACACACATTGATTTTACCATGTGTCCGATTGATAATGTGCGCAATCAAGACGATGCCTTGTGTCCTATCTTGTCATGTGTCCGATCTGCAATGTGCGCAATTGTGGTGATCCTCGAAAATAAATTCGATCGGACACACACACACACACACACACACTGTGTCCTATCTTGTTATATGTCCGATTTGCAATGTATGCAATCGGGACAATCCCGGGTAATAGGTTCGATCGGACACAAGATCAATTAGATACATGTTTTAAAACTGTTACGAAAGTAATCAAAAATCATCTTAAGATCCCAGAAAACTAAAGTCATATTTCAATCCGGCATAAAAATCCATAAAAAATGGTATGTTTCACTTCGTTATATATATTTTATTCCTTGGTATGGATACTTAAAGAGTTTCGTGTACTTTCATGGATTATGGAAAAATCATCACTTTCAACCCTTTATATCTCCGGAACTGCGCTTATGCTCATCTTAAAATTTCTCTGGAATTAATGTTCCATCATACAATACTATTTGGCATAAAAAAAAGTTTGAAATTCGAGGTCCAAAAAATGGGCTAAAAACAGTTCTTTTTGCCATCACTCTTTATACTTTTTGATTAAGTGTATCACATAACCTTCAACATCTATAATTTTGTTTGATTTCCGATGATAATAACGTGATGATAATGTTTTACACGAATATACTTTTATTTCATAGAATTTAGGACGCACACAATATTTTAGAACAAACAAGATTTATTTGTTGTACGAGGAAAAGTACATTTCTTTAATTGTATACATATATACATATATACATATTTCGTATTTATTTAAGCAGACATATCTCCGGGGATCGATGTTAGATTATTATTTTAATCTTATCATATACCTTATATGAGTACTTTTAATTTTAGATAACGATAAGCCATTCGAAGACTTTCGCAATCTGTGTGAAAGTGAGAAGATCGTTAATAACGACGAAGAAATCGAAACACTGTTTGGATCCATTGATGATATGGATTAGTGAGTGTAAAAATTGTTCACGATCTAGCCCTTGTTCACTTTATTAAATTTAATATCTGCCTTATTTTTATAGTATATTGATCGAGAATATAGAAGATGATGTTCAAGATTCTCAAGTGATAGCCCAAGAAGAGATCACGCCAACTGAAGTCCCACCAAAATGTTCAGGCGTAACAAAGAGTAAATCTGTGTAAGTTGTTTTTAGTATTCTTTGCAAATTTTTATCTTTTCTTAGGTTGTTCTGAAAGATTTTTTTTTAACCTTAACTATTATTTAATATTTAAAAGATCAAAACAACCGAGTGCAGCATGGCAATATTTCGAAAAAGAAAGTAATGTTACAGTCCGTTGTAACATTTGCAATAAAGTGTACAAACATGGCGGGAACACAACGAACTTATTTCAGCACCTTAGTGCAAGCCATGCATTGTTTTGCCCCCAAGCTAATAGACTGAAGTGAAAAGTTAATGTGACTTCCGGATTTAGTGACGATTCCATTGATGATCCTCCACAGTTGAAACGAGGAAAATTCAAATTACAGGTAAAAAATATGTCAAATTACAAGTAAAAAAATAAAATAAATATAAATATATAAATGACAAATATATAAAGTAATAAAAAGCATATAAATAACAAATAAAAAATAAAAAAGTATAATAACAAGTAAATAAACAATTATAGCAAATCGAAAATTGATTCATAAATTTAACAAAAGAACAACGAAAACAACAAATACTTTTGATTACAGAGAAATTTGACTAGAATCGACGAAGCATTTGAGCGTATGAAATCGTTTCTAGGTATGTATGCCATAAAAGAATTTTTTTAATTTAATTTTTGATGATTTAACGAAGGACTTGTGGTTTTATTTTACAGAAGGAGGCAAGACGTCTGACAAAATTACAAATGCCATTTTGTATATGATCGCGGTCGATAAAATGCCATTATCTACAATGCAAAACAAAGGTTTTAAATTGTTCATGAAAACAGTAGCACCTCTCTACACTGTGCCGAGCAGAAAAACCGTGACAAGATTGATAGACGTCCGATATGATGTATTGAAAGAGCGCTTTATAGCCACTCTCAAAGAAATTGATTCTTATTCCATAACATGCGACAATTGGACGGATATCAGCAACCAAAGTTATTTAGGCGTCACCATCCACTATGTAACTCCACAAATCGAAATGAAGAGTGTATGTGTTGGAGTTTTTCCGCTAAGTGAAAACTACACATCACAGTATCTCGGAGAGTGCTTAACTTCAGTTATAAAGGACTTCAATTTGGAGCAATCAAGAATTACGGCGGTCGTTATGGATAGTGCAACTAACATCAAGAAAGCTGTACGCGACTTGGTGGGACAGGACAAACATTTGGTCTGTTTTACGCATACTTTATCTCATCTCGTACCAGACGTACTAGTCGCTATGCCTACTGTGCGGGAAACGATTGCTAAAGTGAAGGCTATCGTCACAATCACAAGAAGAAGTGTCGTGGCTTGCGATGAATTAAAGAAGCTGCAAATACGAAACGGAAAAACGGAAAGAACTACATTAAAATTTATTCAAGATGTTCCTACACGTTGGAATTCGACGTTCTACATGCTAGAAAGATTTCTCACTCTCGAGGAATACGTTTATCCGGTTATGTCGAAGTGTCCGACTGCACCGAATATGTTAAAACGAGAAAAAATACAAATGTTGAAAGATGTCATATTCCTCATGAAACCAGTCGAACTTGTCATCACTGAAGTCAGTGGAAACTCCTATCCAACATGTAGCGTTATCATCCCGTTAGTTCGCTGCCTGAAAGAGGCTGTTCGAGAATGTAAGCCTTTAACAAAGTGTGGACACGAGTTTAAAGAAAAACTCGAAGCAACGATTAATTAGAACGATTTAAAGATTTTGAGTTGCACAAAATACTAGCCATTTCAAACGTACTGGATCTGAGATTTTAAAAAATCCACTTTGAGAGCGCTCTGGCTGCTTCTGCTGCAATATTGCGAATTAATGATTACAATAAACAGGATACCGTACAAAAAATGTATGAAAAAGTACCCGTTCAATCGACGGAAAAAAACGATCTCTGGAGTTTTCACGACCACTTGGTTGCGACTAAAGCTGACTACAATGCTCACAGCGAAAACGTTAGTTTTGAAATAAGACAATATTTGAGCCAACTAGTCATCCCGCGCTATAAAAATCCTCTCAAGTATTGGTCATCAATGAAATTCGTATTTCCGTCATTGTATAAATTGACAATAAAATACGTCAGTATTATTGGCACGTCGATGCCATCCGAACGGCTGTTTTCTCAAGCTGGTGACATCCGACAATCGGAGCAGACTATCCGGTGAGCATTTAAACAAACTGTTGTTTCTCAGTTCGCTTGCACGAAAGGATTGGGGTTTAGAGTGACAACAAAACTGTTATACTCCTGCAATTGTATTCCTCTCTTGTTACTGTTATATGTTTTTTACTATGTAAGGCATGATATTTTTTTACTATGTAAGGCATGATATTTTTTTAAAGTAAACGATGACAGTTCCTATTTTCTATCTAACATTTCCTATTTCTTGTCGTTTAATTTTCAGTTTTTTATTCGAAAATTTGTTCCAATGTAAAATAATTATAAAGTATATAGATGTGTTTGTAATCTAATGCAATTTTGTTTTGCTATTTCTATGACCTTCTGTTTATTCATTTAAAACAAATGAGTTGAATGAATTATACAGGGTGGACCATTTTAATCTATAATGGAAAATATCTCGGAATGTTGGTGAGATACAACAAAATATTTTAGACAAAAGTTGTATGGTTTCAAGGAGGACATAAGATGGTGTCATTAGTTTGATCTTGAAGAGCCACCTGAAGGACACGCGAAGGTCAGCTCCAACTTTTTAAATGGGACATCCTATATGCTTTTGCATATTCTTGTAGCTCATCTCAAGAGCTTTCCAAAACACTATAATTAAGTTAGTTTTCATTAAGTACTTTCCAAGTTATGAGGCTTGAAATCATTTTTTAATTTTACATAAACCGTAAAATATCTTGTAAAATATTCATTTTTCGATTATTTTACCTTAATACTTTTATGTACAAAATAATGAGAAGAATCAATTGGTATAAAGAAAACTCATAGTTGTTTCGAAAAAAAAATATGTAATTTGCAATTAACAATTACATATTTTTTCTTAAAAATAACTATGTCTTTTCTTTACACCAATTGATTCCTCTCATTATTTTGTACATAAAAGTATTCAGGTAAAATAATCGAAAAATGAATATTTTACAAGATATTTTACGGTTTATGTAAAATTGAAAAATGATTTCAAGCCTCATAACTTGGAAAGTACTTAATGAAAACTAACTTAATTATAGTGTTTTGGAAAGCTCTTGAGATGAGCTACAAGAATATGCAAAAGCATATAGGGTGTCCCATTTAAAAAGTTGGAGCTGACCTTCGCGTGTCCTTCAGGTGGCTCTTCAAAATCAAACTAATGACACCATCTTATGTCCCCCTTGAAACCATACAACTTTTGTCTAAAACATTTTGTTGCATATCACCAACATTCCGAGATATTTTCCATTATAGATTAAAATGGTCCACCCTGTATATATATATATATATATATATATATATATATATATATACTGCGACGCTTTTTCAATTCTAATTTTTATTCTCGCGGGGGAGCGGAAGCGCCGTCAAAAACACAAGGGTTTTGGTGTACTCACGATCGGCGGGACAGGGATGGAGGGTGTCCGCGCGCGAGCCGCGGCGGAGCGAAGGCCGTCTCGATACCTTGGAAATGGGCGCCAGGCACGGTCTCTCACGTACCAGTTTTCACGAATTTTTCGAAAAGCGCGAAAGGATACGACAGCCCGCTTCGCCACGGGCTGGCTAGCTCGCCTAACGGTAGAGGGGCGGGGTTTGAAAGAAAAAGTTAATTGATTGAGCGAGCTTACTAAATTGACAGACAAAGACGGACACAGAAATCACAGATGATCGCCAGTCAAATAAAGAACGCGAGATTTAATAAAAAAATAACAGATTTATTAAGAAAGTAAGAAAGTATTAACAGAAAAGAAATAAAATGATACAGAATGGAAACCGAAATAATGTACTAGCCACGAACGGACAATAAATCTCGAAACGCTAGAAAAACGCGCGATATTCTAAGTCGGTCTAACAAAGAGCGTCTATTATGGAGGCTTCCTAAAGTCGAAGCTCCTGAGAACAATAATTTCTATAACGGAATTTTGGTAACTTGAATTCTCGCTAACGGTCGTACCATACGCGATAGAGAGAGAGAGCGATAGTACCTGCCTATCCTTCGCAGCTTCGACAGCCTCGCGGAGATCGTACTAATTAACTGCGTATCTCGCAATTTCCTCCGAGCGTACTCGAAGTCGACAACCCAGAAATAAGACGGCCGATTAGTTACGCAATAAGCGAAAAGATATTAGTTTCGCGAGGAGAGATCTCGCATACGATTGGCGGACGATACCGGCGAAGTTCGATAGCCGGCGGCGGTCGGAGATTTTTCCGCCTTTTTCTGCGACGCTCGCAACTTAGATTTTTCTGGCAATCGGGGCGATGCGACAATGTCGTGTCACACCCCCGATACCTTCAACAGCGTGAGAATTAATTATCTTCTCGGTCTCAAGGCAATAAGGAAGGCCGGGCGACAGTCCCGCACCGCCTCCTTCGATAGCCGCAATATTTGCCAGGAATTTCCTGACCTCAGATACTTAGAATCGTGCGATACCCACACACCGCGACAATTTCGAGGAATCAAGTTCCTTTTTCGAGACGAACAACTCGCACGCACACAATGGACGCGACAATAATACGCAGTTTCACGCAATATTCACGAACGACGATGATACTACACGAAGACTCATTAATCACGACCAATTACGTTCCACAGACTCGCTCTGAGACATTTTTCAGAGGTGCGAGACGCGGCTTCGACAACCAAACGACAGCCCGTGCGAACTACGCATCGCTCGCGATTTACGACGCACGCGGTCGATACCCAACGGTCGAATGCTACGCGTATTACGCACCCTGACACCCGGAGAGAGACGAGAATTACCCTACGATATGCACTTCCGTCGCCAGTGTCCGCGCTTCCTCAGCCGCTTGTCTCCTGTCGCCCGAAATGCACAAAATCGACCGACTCAGCAGAAGGCTCGAGCGGTCGCGATAAACGCCGTAATGGTGACGGCGATAGAACGGCCGGCGAGCGGACACAATTAATTACGCGGTGCGCAATATTCGTGGGCAACCTCACCGACGGAGCTCCTCCTGTCTGCGGGGATGATCCTCGGCCTCGTCCTCGGTGGTTCGTCTCGTCACAAGCGCACCAACAATCCGATAACTACTTTGTACTGTCTCAGTCAAGCGGCCGCGACAAAGTAATCCCTGGATCTCGCGATCCAGGGTCGATAGCGGGGTCGCTGGCCGCGCAGGGGGATGCGCGGACCCCCGGCCAATTAGCGGCCGACACGCGCGAGGTCCTGGCTCCTCGCGCGCCACGCGAGGCATTATCGCGCCCCGCGCGAAATAGCGCCAAGCTTAAACGCTGCCGCGGGCCCTTGTTCGGCCCGGGTGAGGTCCTTCCCTCGCCGATCCTCTCTTGGAGGATGGTTGTCGTATCGGCTGTCGTTCCCGGCTGTCGAGGAGAGGCAATGCTGCTCTCTCCTGTTCGGATTTCCGATGCCGGGTTCTCGGGGCAGGCTCCTCCGTTCTTATGAATTTCCCTCGGCTGTCGTTTTTAGCCGTCGTTTTCAGCTGTCGCGGAGAGGCGATGCTGTTCTCTCCTGTTCTTCGGTGATGAGGTGCCTCGATCCGGACTCGATATAAAATAAAAAATACAAAAAAAAACAATTAATATTATACGCAACTATACCAATTCGCTCGTCTCTCCGAGGAGTACGGTAGCTCTCTCTCTCTCTTGACCTTTGGCGCGGCCACTCGGCTCGCGCCCCGTCAAAATTGCCGGGGCGGATAGACGCGACGGGACGGCCACGTCACATCCCCCCATGCCAAGAGAGAGCCCACCGGCTTCGGTTACCCACGGCGGCCGCTAAGGCGGACCGCACCGTCCGCTCACCCTTGTTCGGGCGGCCGAAGTCCCCGGAGTCGAGGAAACACGACACAGAGAACAACAGACAAAACAAACAAAAAAAAATTAACGTTAGATGAGGAAGTGGTTTCACTAATTAATAGAGAGCCGTTTAACCCGGCCCCTCTCGAGCTTACGTCGCGATATTGTCTCTCGTTGGGGGTTCTGGGCCCGTTCTACCGCGTTTTACTTCGCGCGATCTTTACGGGGCTACTATTCTCTCTTTCTTTCTTTTTAGTTAGTTGCCTAAGGGAAGGGTAGGAGGTGGTACATTATACAATTTTAAATCCTTTATGTGTACTTTGCCTAATGATCTACCCGCGTCATCATGCAACTCATAAACCACGGGCGATAATATTTTCGCGATAGAAAAGGGACCGTGGAATTTTGTCGCTAATTTAGCCGATATGTTCTGAGCAGCCGATGATAGGATATGTTGCCGCTTCAGAACTCGCTCGCCAATCGCAAAACGTTGATCTCTCCTTCGCAGATTATAGTATCGCGACTGCTTTTCATGCGCAGCTTCTAAATTTTCTATTATCCATTCGCGTAAAGCTTTTATCCTCTCCATGCGTTCTTTCCAATTCGCGGGATTCGTCTCCGCGACCTCGACAGCCTGCTCGTGCCTTCCACGCACGGTATTTATCGGCTGCGGTTCCCTACCAAAATTTAAAAACGCAGGGGTTGCCTGTAGCGAAGTATGGTACGCCGTATTGTACGCGAATCTGAACTCAGCCAAGTGTACGTCCCACTCTCGGTGATCGCTCTCAAGAAAGGCCGTTATCATAGTCTTAATCACTCTATTCACGCGCTCCACAGGGTTTGCCTGAGGATGGTACGAAGGCACGGTCGTGTGAGTTATGCCGTGCTCCTCCGTGAAAGCCTGCAGTTTGCGATTGATGAATTCAGTGCCGTTATCCGTCAGAAGTACTCGCGGCGCGCCGATGCACGATCAATTCCGTCAAGAGCTCGCGGATCTTTTTGCCGGTCGCTTTTCGCAGGAGGCAACACTCGATCCACTTAGTAAACAGGTCTTGCATGACCAAGATGTACGCGTTCCCGCTCTTACTCGGCGGAAACGGGCCCATAATATCCGTGGCGACCACCGTCCACGGAGTTTCGACAGCCCTACGCCCCATCAAACCCATCGGCAAATTTTGTTCTACCTTTGTTCTTTGGCAAACATCGCAATGTCGAACATAACCGGCAATTTCTTTGAACATTCGCGGCCAGAAATAACGCGTCGCTACCCTCTGATAGGTTTTCTCCACTCCGAGGTGACCGGCTTGTGGAGTATTGTGAGCCTCTCTAATGACGTTCGCGCGCGCTTCTCTCGGCAGGATTAACTTCCGCTGCTCGAGATCGTCGACAACCTGTGAAACGACTGCGTTCGGTTTTCGGTAATAAAGCTGGTCGTTATTAATTCTCCAGCCCGGATTGTTACGTGGCTCGTTTTCCACGTTTCGAACGCGTGCATCGTACCAAGCGTCTCCGGTAATCGCTACAGCGCATAATTCAGCGGTATCCTCGTACATGCGCGACAACGCGTCTGGAACATGGTGCAACGCTCCCTTCCGATGTTCGATCTTATAATCGTACTCTAAGAGTTCTAATGCCCATCGCGCTAAACGGCCAGTCGGATTCTTTAAGTTGTGAAGCCATCTCAAGCTACTATGGTCCGTGATAACTTTAAAACTATACCCTTCGAGGTACGGTCGGAACTTTTTGATGGACCAAACGACAGCCAAACACTCCTGTTCTGTCGTGGAGTATTTCTTCTCGGCCTCCGACAGCGCCCTACTCGCGAACGCGATGACATGTTCTACGCCTTCCGATTCTTGCGTTAAGACCGCTCCTAAACCAACCGAGCTCGCATCCGTCTGCAAGGTGAACGGCAGTCCGAAATTCGGACACGACAGCGTAGGCGGGGACGTAATGCAGGATTTAATTGTCTCGAATGCATTTTTTTGTTCATCCCCCCACTCCCAAGAGAAATTCTTTCGTAGGAGACGGGTTAGCGGTTCTAACTGAGTTGCACATTGTGGGCATAAATCGGCGATACCATGACGCCATTCCAATAAACCGTCTTAACTGTTTTATATTTTTCGGCGGCGGATGCTCGACTATCGGCGCGGTTTTGTCAGGGTCTACCTTAAGCCCTTCCTGTTGAATTAGAAACCCAAGATATTTAACTTGAGACCGACAGAATTTGCTCTTTTCCGAGTTTATCGTTAGACCTGCCTCTCTAATCCGTTCTAATACTCGTTTCAACCAAATTAAATGTTCGTCAAAAGTGCGCGTTACGACCACGATGTCGTCTAAATAAGCGAAAGCGTGAGGTTCCATCTCGGGACCTATAAGTCGATCGAGCAATCGCTGAAATGTCGCAGGGGCACCGGTGAGCCCGTACGGCATGCGGGTGAAATGAAATAACCCCTTCCCCGGTACCGTGAATGCCGTTAATTCGCGACTATTTCTTTCCAGCGGAATCTGGAAATAAGCCTGGCTCAAATCGATCGTCGAAATATAACTGGCCGATCGCAATTTATCAAGGATGGCGTTCATGTACGGTAGCGGGTACGCATCCTTTTTCGAAACGCTATTTAACTTACGGAAATCCAGACAAAATCTATAGCTACCATTCGGCTTTTTGATCATGACTATCGGACTAGACCATTCGCTCTTCGACGGTTCTATTATTTTTGCCGCTAACATTTTATCTACCTCCGCGTAGATAGCTTCTTGGATTTTCGGCGAAACGGGATAATATCGCTGTTTAAGGGGACGATGTCCGGCTACATCGGTCCTATGTTCCGTCAAATTCGTTGCTCCCGGTTTATCCGGATCGCCTATTATATGTTTCTTTAGAAATTTCGCCAATATCTGATCTTCGCGCGACGATAATTCATTTAAACCACAACAAATAAGCGAATCAGATTTCGACACCCAAATTTTCTTGGCCTTGCGATTACGCGTCGCTTTCGCGACAGACAGCCTATTTTCCGGCCTGTCAACATCTAATTTCGTTTCCGCTACTCTCTCACCTATCGACACGAAAGAGCTACTTAAATTACGAGTGGCAGTATTCTCAATAACATTCAAATGAAAAACGGGATCTAACGGCTGATTCTCAAAGCGATACACCTTGGCTGGTTCATTTTCGAAGTACCATTCTTGTCGCGAAAAATTGACCGTCATCCTAAATAAACTTAAAAAATCTAGCCCTACTATACACGGAATAGCTAATGACGGCAATGCATACGCTCTCACATTATGAGTTATATTATTTAATGTAAAAGGAAGATCCACCTCCCCCATAACCCGTGTCGTCTGGCCGGTTGCCGTAACGACTCGTCGGCCATCTGACTTTCGAAACTTCGTATTCGATTTCTTCACCAATTCTATAACGCTAGAGCCTAAAAACATACGAGTCGAACCACAATCCACTAAAGCGTCAATTTCTTTACCTAATAAATTAATTCGAACAAATAACATTGACGGGATGTCCCGACTACTAAAAGCACTGAACGAAAATTCACAACAATTCACGACACGAACAGGGGGTTGGGGTTGTTCAGAAGTCGGGTCCCCCCCATTATTCGACTCCTTTATTCTTTTCCCGAACAATCAGGACACGTACGTAAGGTCACCTCCGCTCGACCGCATCGATAGCAGTGCTTCCGCGGAGCGGCTTTACAATTTCGCGAGAAGTGTCCAACACCCTCGCAATTCCAACATTTAATTGTAGAATTACGCGCGGCTGTCGACTCTACGGCTGTCGCCCCTAACGACGACGAACCACTCTGCGCGGCCTCCGTCCCGGTCGCGGCCTGAGCTGTGCGATTTTTATTTCTTCGCGACTTTGATTTTGCCTCCGTCCCTTCCTCCGAGGTGCTTAACGCGGCCAGGGTCTCGCGGCCTCGGGTCGCCGGCTTCGTATTACGCGGCGCGTGATAAGCGAGATCGGGGAACAATGATTTCTCCGGAGTCGGAGGAGCCCGATATCGTTGCGATAGCGAATAACTGGCTTCGACGCGAATCGCTAAATTTTCTAAGGCGTCTAATTCTCGTACTTCATCTCGACGAAGAGATTGTTGGAGTCGCGGTAATAAGTTCCTAAACACGCAGCTGACTTGCCGATTCCATCCACGGTGGCGATAATCGATCTAACATGGTTCTCAAACACGTAAAATAATCGGTGACAGGCTCATGTTCACCCTGAGTCCTTCTCATGATTTCTTCGCGCAGAGCGTACTGAAAATCTGGGTCGCCAAAGCGCGTTCTCCACGCGTCTTTAAAGACAGCCCAGTTCGACAGCCTATTACGCCTACTGCGGAACCAATAGAGAGCCATGCCCGTTAGAAAAAATGGCAAGCAACGCAAAATATCCTCATCCGATACGGGAACTAACTCGCGACCTTCCTCAATGCGCAGCAAAAACGTCTCCGCGTCCTCCCCTCTCGTACCCGAGAACTTCAGGTTCCACTTCCGCATGACGTTATACGCAGTCATTGCGGAATTTCCATTATTGTCGCGCGAAAAATCTCGACCTTCTGAGCGAGGAGTATCGCGAGAGCCTGAGGGTGCGCGAAATCTCGCTTGATCCATAGGGCTATCCGGTCTAGCCGTCGCGTCTACGGGAACTTCCAAAAGTTCCTCGTCCGACATTTCAATTATTTCAAATTTTCGCTCTTCACGTACGCGACGCAGCAAACGCGCGGTCTTAATCGAATAACTTCCTTCCGTTGGAAGTTTCCGCCGCTTTAATTCTTCGAATAATTGTTCGCAATTTAATACGAAAATCCAGTCGTCCTCTGGATCGACTTGACTCATACGATCCCGACAGAAAAACTTGAAACAAAATAAATATGTTCGAACTCGGCCAGATGTGGCCTCGACAACACTATAATAACCGTCGACAGCCCAAGAACACGAGACAAAGCCGTTATTGTTCGAATATCCTAGAACTGATAACAAATACGTGAAGGTTGGCAAAAGAAATTTCCAAGAGAAAGTCTAAATCAAACAAGAAACGAATACACGACTAACGAAAATAATAATCACGCACGAAACGAATACACGATCGAAAAGAAAAAATGACTTTGAACTAACTCAATAAATAATTTTAGCTCGCACAAGCTCCCCGAACTTTTTCTTACTTAACGCGAAGTCCTTGGTTTTTTTTTTTCAAACGTTAAATTTTGCAAAATAATCTCTGTTAGAATAATTGATTTATTTTTGCAACGAAACCTACGCCAAATTTTTGCGACGTTGCTCTATGTCGAATTTTGCAACGTGGCTCTACGCTGAACTTTCGCGACCTGACCTATGTTAAACAAAATTACGTGGCCTATGCGCGATATTTTCTTTGAAACGTGGCCCCACGTTGGGCGCCAAATTTTTGCGACGCTTTTTCAATTCTAATTTTTATTCTCGCGGGGGAGCGAAAGCGCCGTCAAAAACACAAGGGTTTTGGTGTACTCGCGATCGGCGGGACAGGGATGGAGGGTGTCCGCGCGCGAGCCGCGGCGGAGCGAAGGCCGTCTCGATACCTCGGAAATGGGCGCCAGGCACGGTCTCTCACGTACCAGTTTTCACGAATTTTTCGAAAAGCGCGAAAGGATACGACAGCCCGCTTCGCCACGGGCTGGCTAGCTCGCCTAACGGTAGAGGGGCGGGGTTTGAAAGAAAAAGTTAATTGATTGAGCGAGCTTACTAAATTGACAGACAAAGACGGACACAGAAATCACAGATGATCGCCAGCCAAATAAAGAACGCGAGATTTAATAAAAAAATAACAGATTTATTAAGAAAGTAAGAAAGTATTAACAGAAAAGAAATAAAATTCGATACAGAATGGAAACAGAAATAATGTACTAGCCACGAACGGACAATAAATCTCGAAACGCTAGAGAAACGCGCGATATTCTAAGTCGGTCTAACAAAGAGCGTCTATTACGGAGGCTTCCTACCGTCGAAACTCCTGAGAACAACAATTTCTATAACGGAATTTCGGTAATTCGAATTCTCGCTAACGGTCGTACAATACGCGATAGAGAAAGAGAGCGATAGTACCTGCCTATCCTTCGCAGCTTCGACAGCCTCGCGGAGATCTTACTAATTAGCTGCGTATCTCGCAATTTCCTCCGAGCGTACTCGAAGTCGACAACCCAGAAATAAGACAGCCGATTAGTTACGCAATAAGCGAAAAGATATTAGTTTCGCGAGGAGAGATCTCGCATACGATTGGCGGACGATACCGGCGAAGTTCGATAGCCGGCGGCGGTCGGAGATTTTTCCGCCTTTTTCTGCGACGCTCACAACTTAAATTTTTCTGGCAATCGGGGCGATGCGACAATGTCGTGTCACCCCCGATACCTTCAACAGCGTGAGAATTAATTATCTTCTCGGACTCAAGGTAATAAGGAAGGCCGGGCGACAGTCCAGCACCGTGCCTCCTTCGATAGCCGCAATATTTGCCAGGAATTTCCTGACCTCAGATATCGATACTTAGAATCGTGCGATACCCGCACACCGCGACAATTTCGAGGAATTAAGTTTCTTTTTTCGAGACGAACAACTCGCACGCACACAATGGACGCGACAATAAAACGCAGTTTCACGCAATATTCACGAACGACGAGGACACTACACGAAGACTCATTAATCACGACCAATTACGTTCCACAGACTCGCTCTGAGACATATTTCAGAGGTGCGAGACGCGGCTTCGACAACCAAACGACAGCCCGTGCGAACTACGCATCGCTCGCGATTTACGACGCACGCGGTCGATACCCAACGGTCGAATGCTACGCGTATTACGCACCCTGACACCCGGAGAGAGACGAGAATTACCCTACGATACGCACTTCCGTCGCCAGTGTCCGCGCTTCCTCAGCCGCTTGTCTCCTGTCGCCCGAAATGCACAAAATCGACCGACTCAGCAGAAGGCTCGAGCGGTCGCGATAAACGCCGTAATGGCGACGGTGATAGAACGGCTGGCGAGCGGACACAATTAATTACGCGGGGCACAATAATTCGTGGGCAACCTCACCGATGGAGCTCCTCCTGTCTGCGGGGATGATCCTCGGCCTCGTCCTCGGTGTTTCGTCTCGTCAGCGAGGTTCACAAGCGCACCAAACAATACTTTTGACTGTTTCAGTCGGGCGGCCGCGACAAAATGATCCCTGGATCTCGCGATCCAGGGTCGATAGCGGGGTCGCTGGCCGCGCAGGGGGATGCGCGGACCCCCGGCCAATTAGCGGCCGACACGCGCGAGGTCCTGGCGCCTCGCGCGCCACGCGAGGCATTATTGCGTCCCGCGCGAAATAGCGCCAAGCTTGAACGCTGCCGCGGGCCCTTGTTCGGCCCGGGTGAGGTCCTTCCCTCGCCGATCCTCTCTTGGAGGATGGTTGTCTTATCGGCTGTCGTTTCCGGCTGTCGAAGAGAGGCAATGCTGCTCTCTCCGGTTCGGATTTCTGATGCCGGGTTCTCGGGGTCAGGCTCCTTCGTTCTTCCGAATTTCCCTCGGTTGTCGTGTTTAGCTGTCGCGGGGAGGCGATGCTGCTCTCTCCTGTTCTTCGGTGTTCGATGGTGAGGTGCCTCAATCCAGGCTCGACACAAATTAAAAAATACAAAAAAAAGAATTAATATTACACGCAATTATACCCATTCGCTCGTCTCTCCGGGGAGTACGGTAGCTCTCTCTCTCTCTCGACCTTTGGCGCGGCCACTCGGCTCGCGCGCCGTCACAATTGCCGGGGCGGATAGACGCGACGGGACGGCCACGTCACAATACATATATATATATATATATATATATATATATATAAATTTTTAGATAGAAGAACTTTGGGCACAACTGGAATGTAGTAATAAGAAACAATAAAATAACAAGATATGAAAAAATTCAATAATAAAATAACCCTATTTATCAATAATTTTTTTCGATTAATCATTTCGTCGATTTTTTTATATAGAAAATCGATTTTCAAAATCGATTCTTTTTTTAAAAATCGATGTTATTAAAATCGATTTTATTTTGAACATCGCTCATCCCTAAATCGAACATGTGTCCGATCGGAAAATATTGTCGTGTCCGATCGGTAGTGTGCGCAATCGGGACGATCCCATACAGTCAACATAAGTAATAAAAAAAAGTTAATAATTTGCAATAAGTTCGACAACTTTTGATTTTTATATCAATATCTAAGGAATTTATTTTAAAATAGAACATTATTCATGAATTTATCAATACTTTAATATTATGCAAAAATACATATGGTGCTATTAAATTATAACAAATGACAAACACACACACGTATATGAAAAGCTGTCAAACATATTGCAAATTATTAACTTTTTTTTAATTACTTATGTTGACTTATGTTGAAACTTAGACGTTTCGATATCAAAGAATATCAATCATTGTACTAATGATTTTATTTGTTGCAGATTCAGATTTTATTTATGTTTATTATGAAAATGAGAAAGCAACTAGCATAACGGATTCCATTGAATCGTTTTCTTAAACGTCCAACTCGTTAACTTCACAAAGCAATGCATCCACAAGCGTGGCAAAAGCCATAGTCTCTACTATCACGCCTCAAAAACTGACACTAGCAGATACTAAAAAGAGAAAGCGACAGATAAATGATGAAGTAGATACAGTAATGCTAGAATCATCCAAAAACATCTCTTCATTAGCCAACACATTGGAGATGGCATTAAAATAAAATCTAACGTCAGCAGTGTCACAACCAACAAAACCAAAACCAACAAAACCAGAATTACCTCATGCAGTTGAAAACATGATGAGTGGCATAACCTTAGGATTGAATAAAGTTTGTGAAAAACATCAAATGGATTGTTTTATATCGATCCTTGCTTGCATTAATGAATTTATAAAAAAATAAGTTTTTTATACATTTATTAATATGCATAAGATTTCTTGATTTTTTTTCATTTGATTCGATTTTCTTTATTATTCTTCTCATAGATTTTTAAAAAAATATGTTTATTTTTAAGTTTATTTTTTAAACTTTATGAAATGTTTTTATTTTAATCTTAGGATATTTTTTATAAAAATAATAAAAGGTTTATTTTTTTCATTATATATATATATATATATATATATATATATATACAGGGTGATTCAAAATAACCCCTGTGTCCGTGAAATGACACATTGTTGAGTTAATTCTAAGACGATTTTTCCTTTTGCAAAATTTCGTCCGAAGCTTAGTTTTCGAATTATTAAAGAAAGTAGTTAACGCATGACGGGTCGGATACAAGAGGCAGGCAAGGGTGACGCGAGGCCCGTCAGACGCGGGCGCTTACGCGGGGCGCCTGCTGCGATCAGCTGGTCGCTATACACATACAGACACACATGCGAACACATACATTCTCTCTCTCTCTCTCTCTCTCTCTCTCTCTCTCTCTCTCTTTTTCTGAGAAGACGTGTGTCATATCGCTCCGTCGAAATACTAAGTTTTCAGCGGTAAATAGTGAGAGAAGACGTAAAACAAGTTGTTCAAGTTATGTAGCTATAGACCGGGGATAGCTATGAAAGTTATCTAGCCGGGATATGGCGATATGTGAAGGTGAGCAGTGAATTTATTGTTCGGGACATCGAAGTCTCGAAAGACAGGTAGACATTATACGTGGACACAATAGTGCTGACGTGTGAAAGTGGGCCACAGGTGACTGAACGCATTAGGCTGATATTAACGGTTTCGGCCGGTAATTATCGGCATGGACGATGAATATGCAGAGTATCGATGCTCGGCGTGCAGGAAAGCAATAAAGAACAAAGTAGTTAAATGTAAAACTTGCTCAAAGCTTTTTTACCATCCGGGATGTATTAGTAAGCATAAAATTCTCGACGGGAACCAAGAATACGTGCCGTGTAAAGGCCCATTCGAAGAGTTTCAGGTTGAGAGTGAGAAAGATACAAACATGAAGAAAACGCCGACAACGACAGGAAGAGATAGGACATCATCTACAGGATCTGTAGGATCTACAGGTTCGTTCATAACACCGAGCAGTGGAAGTAAAGGATCAGCCATTGATGTAAAAGTAGACTGGATCATAAAGACTGTAAAAGAAATAAAAAATGAAACAACTTGTAAAAATGAAATTAAACTAATGATTCAAGAAGTAGTGCAAAAAGAATTAGGAAATGTTAAACAAGAACTGGAAAACCTGAGGAAGGTGATACAGGAAGTAGCGGAGCAAAGGAAGGATCGCTAAGAAGCTAGTGAAGCGGTTAGAGAGAAGAAAAAAGAAAATGTCATAATTGTTAAGCCGAAAATGCAACAAGAGAGTGAAACCACCAAAAAGTTGATAAAAGAGAAGGTGGACATTAAGAATATGGCTATGGGAATAACGAAACTAAGAAAAGCAAGCAAGGGAACAGTGATTGTGGGTTGTGAAGCTGGAGAGGAGGTGAAAAAGTTGAAAGAGACAGTTCAAGCTAAGCTGGGAGAAAATTACAAAGTGATGGAGCCGCCTCAATCGAAACCAAAGATAAAAATTATTAACATAGGTTTAGAAGAGATGAACTTAGATGATAGTGAACTTATAGGTACGATAAAGATACAGAATAGAATAGATACAGTAAATATGCGAATTGTGAAGAGAATAGTCAAAGAAAAGAGAAATAGCCAATCTGAAAGAAAAGGAAATGAAGAAGGATCAATAATAATGGAAGTAGATGAAGAGACGCACGGGCTGATATTGAAGAAAATAAAATTAAATGTAGGATGGAGGAAATGTCCTGTATTTGATCACATTAACGTTAAAAGATGCTTTAAATGCTGGGGATATTATCATATCGCAAAAAACTGTACGCGAGAGGAAACATGCCATATATGCGCAGGAAGTCATAACTCGCGTGATTGTACAGCGACGAAGAAGAAATGTGTGAATTGTGTGTTCAAAAATCGAACATACAATCTGAAGATAAATGACGACCATGACGCCCTTAGTCCGGAGTGTCCGACTTTTAAGAGAGCGCTACAGGAGGAGAAGAGAAGAGCAGGCTGGGAGGACGCTAAATAGCAACCACAGGAAGAAGCGGAGCTAATACTATATACAAATGCACAAAGTTTAATGGCACATAAAGATGAGATACAACATCAGATTATGAAGAAAATAAATCCTATGTTCTTGGCATTATCGGAAACTAGACTGATTGATGAAATCGAAGACAGTGAAGTGAACGTCCCGGGTTATAGTATAGTTAGATGTAATGCTGAGAATAGAAATACGGGAGGAGTTGTTCTATATGTAAGGAGCGAAATTAAATACGAGATAGTATTAGTAAAAAAATTAGAATCGAATTGTTGGTGTGCTGCGATAGAAGTGAAAGATAAAGTATATAAAGGAGTGATAATGGTAATATATCACTCACCGAGTGCATCGCACGGGGATTTCATGAGATTCTATGAGGAAATAGTGGAGGAGTTGGTAGTAAAGGGAGAATGCATAGTTATAGGAGATTTTAATATAGATCTTAGGATGGATTCGTTTTATGCGAAGAAATTGCAAGCAACAATGTTAAGCTTGGGTATGAAACAGTATGTTAACGAACCGACGAGAATTACGAAAGACACTCAGACAATTATAGATTTAATCTTCGCTAATAATGATAAAATAGTACAAGTAATTCATGAACCTAAAATAACGGATCACGCGTGGCTGAAAGTTGAGATGAATGTCAGCAAAATTGAAAGTAAATATAGAGAATTTATTGCTAGAAATTATAAAGAGTTTGATGTAAATGAATTTGCTATATTAGTGAAAAATAAACTACAGAAAAGTCAGGGATGTCAATGTGAATGTATGGATGTCAGTGAGAGAGCGAAACAACTTATCGATAGTATAGTGGATGCGTTAGATGTAATGGCACCAAAGAAAAAATATAGAATTCCGAAAGTATGGGAAGGGAAAAAGTGGTTTTCAGATGACATAAGAGAAGCTGCGGACAGTAGAGATAAGGCTTATAGAAGAGCATTGTATGATGATATTGATCAAAATTGGTTGCAGTATAAAATTGAAAGAAATAAAGTAATAAAATTAATCAGGGAGAAGAAGAAAGATTATTATGAATGTATGATAGATCTTAATAAAGGAGACCCTACATCTATGTGGAAAACATTGAAGGAAATAATTAGGGGTGAACCAGTAGGTATAAAAGAAGTAGGAAATATAGATTTTGAAATCTTAGGCGATACCGAAGAGTGCAATATAGCTGATAAATTTAATTTATATTATATACAAAGTATTATATAACATAGTAAACTCTATAAAGATCGATAAATCCGGTGGTGATATAATTGATCATTGGATGAATGTAAATAAGAAAATTATTTATATTATCAAAAACGAAAGAATTATGGAAAACTTTGAGACTGTTAAACTAGAACAGCTAGAAAAAATTGTTATGGGATTGCCAAAAAAGAAAGGTACGGAGGAAGGGATAACCAGCGATATATTGAAGGCAGTTTTTTCGGTAATAAAAGAGGAATTTGCGAATATAATAAATAATTCTTTAAGAGAAGGTTTGTGTCCGGAAGGATGGAAAACCTCAACGATAATACCAATCAGAAAGATAGATAAAGCGGTAAAAGCGAGTGATTATAGGCCTATTAATATGTTACCAATATTTGAGAAAGTGTTAGAACTGGTAATTAAAGAACAACTTGAAATGTACTTGGAAACTAACAATATTATAACAGAACATCAGTCGGGGTTTAGAAAATACTATTCGTGCGAAACAGCGATCCAAACTGTCATTGATGAATGGAAATTGATAGTAAGTGATAGAAAAATGGTAGGAGTAATTTTTATGGACCTTAAGAGAGCGTTTGAAACAATAGATAGAGAAAGATTATTAGAAAAAATGTATTATTATGGAATTAGAGGAATGGCTTTGGAATGGTTCAAATCATATTTAAATAATAGGAAACAGCAAGTGCGAATCAATCAAGCGTGGTCTGAAATATTGACAACAGAGTACGGAGTGCCACAAGGTTCGGTACTTGGACCTTTACTATTTATAATATATATAAATGATATAATCGAAGCCTGTCCAGAAGGGTGTAATATTAAGATGTTTGCAGACGACACGCTTATATATGTAAATGGAGAAAGTAGCGCGGATATAGAGGTAAAATTGAATACGGTTTTTAATATAATTGAACGTTGGATGAATATAAATAAGTTAAAAATGAATGCTAGTAAAACGAAATATATGATAGTTAGAAGTATTCGAAAAGAACTGAAAGGTAATACGGTTTTGAAATGTCTGGATGGAATTGAAATAGAACGAGTGAAAAGTATGAAATATCTAGGTATAATTATTGATGATAGACTTCGATTTCAAGATCACTGCGATTATATGATAAAGAAAATAGGTAAAAAAACAAGTTTCTTAAATAGAATAGGTAATTATATATCAGTCTATACTAGATGCATTATATATAAGACAATCATAGCTCCTCACTTTGAGTATTGCGCGACGCTATTAATAGGCATGGGGGAGACACAGATAACCCAATTGCAGAAAGTACAAAACAGAGCTATGAGGGTAATACTTCAATGTGATAGATACACCAAAGTGGATGACATGCTAGAAGCGTTGCAGTTTATGTCAGTAAGACAAAGATTGCAATATAATATATGTATATTTATTTTTAAGATATTAAATGGTTTGCTGCCAACTCAATTAAGGAATAGGTTGCAGATAGTAGGGAAGGAATGTGATAGAGAAACAAGACAAGCGGGTAATATTGAACTGCAGTTTAGGAAAACAAAGTCCGCACAAAAAAGTTTGTTTTATGAAGGCATAAAAATATATAACGTCCTGCCAGAAGAAGTTAAAAATTGCGATAGGCTAAAATTATTTAAGAGTAGGCTTAAGGCGCATATTTTCGCAATGTAAAATATGTAAGTTTAAATGTATATGGAAATAGCTGAGAAAGCTAATAAAAGCTCATCAATCAATCAATCTCTCTCTCTCTCTCTCTCTCTCTCTCTCTCTCTCTCTCCCCCTCTCTCTCTCTCTCTCTCTCTCCCTCTCTCTCTCTCTCTTTCATTCACTCACTCACCTGTATTTTTTTTTTTTTTTTTTACGAGAGAGGGGAAAATGCATTTTATGCATACCCACCGGTCGATCCAGTGAGTTATGTGGGACTCGAGTACCAAGTCGAATTACCAACTCGGTATTCCCTACCCACTAAAAACCCCTCTCTTTTCACGAATTTTCTTTGACATACTGTCCCTCTGTCCTTCCCGAGATCCGTTTTCACATAATGTCAAAAAATAGTTTTTATTACCTTGTTCAATGACTTCTGATGTATTGCTGTAATTGCTTGAAGAAGAAATGAATTTTCCGATAGATCGTACGTTCTCAGATTTAACGTAGATATCACGTTGCAAGAAATCCACACTAAATTATTAACTGAAAGTTTTTCTTCTTTCAGGAACTACATTCTTTTATAAACTTTAACATAATCACATTTATTTACTCACTCGACGAGACGAGAAATTTACTAATGACTCTATCACTAATCACTATTAATTACTGTCGAATAATAACTGTTGGCGATTAAAAATCACTTGATAAAAGAAACACGCACTACACGTTACTACACGACGCGACGACGCGACAATGCGACGATAATTACTCGGCGACTGTAAGCAGTTTTTTGTCATAGTAGATTGCGGTAGTAATAATATTAATATGTTAAATGTTTATGTTTACCGCATTCTTCAATCGAACACATAATCGCGTTCGATAACGCCAGTAGAACCTTAACCTACCGCAACCTACTATGACAAAAAACTGCTTGCAGTCGCCGAGTAATTATCACCGCATTGTCGCGTCGTCGCGTCGTGTAGTAACGTGTCCATGCGTGTTTCTTTTATCGAGTGATTTTTAATCAGCAGTTATTTTTAGTCAACAGTTATTATTCGACAGTGATTAATAGTAATTAGTGATAGAGTCATTATTAAATTTCTCGTCTCGTCGAGTGAGTAAATAAATGTGATTATGTTAAAGTTTATAAAAGAATGCAGTTCATGAAAGAAGAAAAACTTTCAGTTAATAATTTAGTGTGGATTCCTTGTGCAACGTGATATCTACGTTAAATCTGAGAACGTACGATTTATCGGAAAATTCATTTCTTCTTCAAGCAATTACAGCAATACATCAGAAGTCATTGAACAAGGTAATAATAACTATTTTTTGATTATGTGAAAACGGATCTCGGGAAGGACAGAGGGACAGTGTGTCAAAGAAAATTCGTGAAAAGAGAGGGGTTTTTAGTGAGTAGGGAATACCGAGTTGTTAATTCGACTTGGTACTCGAGTCCCACATAACTCACTGGATCGACCGGTGGGTATGCATAAAATGCATTTTCCCCTCTCTCGTAAAAAAAAAAAAAAAAAAATACAGGTGAGTGAGCGAATGAAAGAGAGAGAGAGAGAGAGAGACAGACAGACAGACAGCAGACAGAGAGAGAATATATGTGTTCGCATGTGTGTCTGTATGTGTATAGCAACCAGCTGATCGCAGCAGGCGCCCCGCGTAAGCGCCCGCGTCTGACGGGCCTCGCGTCACTCTTGCCTGCCTCTTGTATCCGACCCGTCATGCGTTAATTACTTTCTTTAATAATTCGAAAACTAAGCTTCAGAAGAAATTTTGTAAAAGGAAAAATCGTCTTAGAATTGACTCAACAATGTGTCATTTCACGGACACAGGGGTTATTTTGAATCACTCTGTATATTAAAGTTATACAGGGTGACCCATTTTAACTTAGGCAGCCAAATAACTCGAAAAATAAGCACACTACGAAAAAATGGTTAGAATCAAAATTTCGTCATTTCGAGGGGGACGTACAATGACGTTAAAATCAGCTTCCCCACCCCTCCCCCTGGGCGGTGAGGGGGGGCAAGTTTGGAATCTTAAATGGAACCCCCTATTTTTCATTGCATATTCTTGTAGCTTATCTCGAGAGCTTTCCAAAACACTATAATTAAGTACCTTTTTATTAAGTACTTTTTGAGTTATAAGGCTTAAAATAATTTCTTAATTTTACATAAACCATAAAATATCTAGTAAACCATTCATTTTTCGATTATCTTACCTTCATACTTATATGTACAAAATAATGAGAGGAATCAATTGGTGTAAAGAAAACATACAGTTGTTTTTAAGAAAAAATATGGAATTGTTAATTGCAGATTACATATTTTTTCTTAGAAACAACTATGTGTTTTCTTTACACCAATTGATTCCTCTCATTATTTTGTACATAAAAGTATAAAGGTAAGATAATCGAAAAATGAATGGTTTACTAGATATTTTATGGTTTATGTAAAGTTAAGAAATTATTTCAAGCCGTATAACTCAAAAAGTACTTAATAAAAAGGTACTTAATTATAGTGTTTTGGAAAGCTCTCGAGATAAGCTACAAGAATATGCAATGAAAAGTAGGGGGTTCCATTTAAGATTTCAAACTTGCCCCCCCTCACCGCCCAGGGGGAGGGGTGGGGGGGCTGATTTTAACGTCATTGTACGTCCCCCTCGAAATGACGAAATTTTGATTCTAACCATTTTTTCGTAGTGTGCTTATTTTTCGAGTTATTTGGCTGCCTAAGTTAAAATAGGTCACCCTGTATACAGGGTCTACCAAAAGTGTGGAAACCCCTAAATATCTCGGAAAATATTCGTTTTACAGAAAAGTGTTTCCAACAAAAGTTGTAGGGTTTAAGAAGATCTATATACTGATTCTATCAGTTTGACCTTGGATGGCGTCGTCAAGGTCAGGTCAAGGTCACATTGACTTTTTTAAATGACACCCCCTACATTTGATTGCATATTCTTATAGCTTAATTCAAGAGCTTTCCAAAACACTATAATAATGTTCATTTTTATTAAGTACTTTGCGAGTTATGAGGGTTGAATGATAGAGTAGCGCCGGTATTAACATTATCCAAGGTGTACTACATGGAGGTTACTCGCTCGGATTTGCATCTGTTGTGTGTGTGATCCAGCTAACTAAGGCAAGATCGATTCCTCAACATATCCTCATATTTCGCTGAAGTCAAATTGCCAAAAAATTGCTCCATAAAACGTGTATGAAACATCTCGTTAGTTCCTTCATTTACCGCTATGTGACGCACTACATGCAGTCTAACTCGCATTTAAAATTCAACTAAGAATGTATAAAGCTATCAAAGAACGAGCACCTTCTAACTTCAGCTTTGAGCAAGCAGAAATTAATTGTTATCGTCCAAATACAACGTACGATTAATTAAAATTAAACGTTTTAAAAATGGCTGGCGACTTGTCGGAACGTGAAAGAATCACTATCCTCATGATGCGTGGATGGGGTGATAACGAAAGATCGTTCTCTGATGTCGTTCGATTATTTAATGACACGTATCCGAACCGTCGAATTAATAAGTCCACTGTGTTAAAAACAATAGAACGTTTTAGACAAACTGGTAGCGTAAGAAATCGCTCTAAGTCAGGAAGACCATTGTCTGCAACCAACGAAGAAAAACAACTTGATGTTCTGCAGACATTTATTGAAGATCCCAATTCTAGTGTTCAGAGAGTCGCTCAAACTCACGATATTGCTCCCATGTCGGTTTGGAGAATTTTAAAGAAGAACAAGTTCCATCCATATAAATTGCAATACGTTCAAGAATTGCAAAACGGAGATGAGGAGCGTCGTATACATTTCTGTGAAAGAATGATGGCACTAATAGATGTCCGGCCCATCTTCCCTTATCAAATTGTTTTCACAGACGAGGCAACTTTTACCTTAACGGGAGAAGTTAATAATCAAAATTTTCGTTTCTGGTCAGATGAGAATCCGAATTGGGTGCGGGAAACTCACACACAACATCCACAAAAAATAAATGTATGGTGCGGAATAATAGATGGCTATTTAATAGGGCCGTTTTTTTTTGAAGAATATTTGAACGCTCAAAGGTATGAGAGATTACTTGTTGATCAAATAATTCCAGCCATACAGAATACTTTTCCAAATAATTTCCAAGAAATATGGTTTCAGCATGATGGAGCTCCTGCTCATTTTGGTGCAGGACCACGTCGTATTTTAAATGAGACTTTTCCGCTACGGTGGATAGGAAGAAGGAACGGAAATGAGGGAGGAGAGGATTGGCCACCTCGGTCACCAGATCTAACTCCTCTTGATTATTATCTATGGGGATATCTGAAGAGTAAGGTTTACAGAACAAAACCTAAAACCATTCACGAATTGATACAGCGAATAAGGGATGAAATGGCTTTGATACCTTTTGAAACGAATCGTAAAGTCATTTCTACATTCTACCAAAGATTAGCATATTGTCAGGAAGTAAATGGCAGCCACTTTCAGAATTTACTTTAACACATTGAAACACATTTGCAATCGTTTGGTGCAACCTAACCTGATCTCTGTATACACGCACCGCACGCACGCACACGCACACATTTCGAACAATTATTATGATAAATGAGCATCCACAAATTTATTTACTGTTTACTATGTCGATTGCTTTCCAGGTCTTTAAATGCTCGATTGTAATTTGGTTGGGTCTTTGCTTTTGCTGACTGGATCCACGACCGATCTTGCCTTAGTTAGCTGGATCACACACACAACAGATGCAAATCCGAGCGAGTAACCTCCATGTAGTACACCTTGGATAATGTTAATACCGGCGCTACTCTATCATTCAACCCTCATAACTCGCAAAGTACTTAATAAAAATGAACATTATTATAGTGTTTTGGAAAGCTCTTGAATTAAGCTATAAGAATATGCAATCAAATGTAGGGGGTGTCATTTAAAAAAGTCAATGTGACCTTGACCTGACCTTGACGACGCCATCCAAGGTCAAACTGATAGAATCAGTATATAGATCTTCTTAAACCCTACAACTTTTGTTGGAAACACTTTTCTGTAAAACGTATATTTTCCGAGATATTTAGGGGTTTCCACACTTTTGGTAGACCCTGTATATATATATATATATATATACATATTAGAAATATTAAGAGTTATATGTCAATCTAAATAAATTATAATAAACAAATTATTTTTTCTTTTCTTATTTATATCACTATTTAACTAAATTTTATTTTTCCAAATTAAAAAATTAATTATATACAATGTAAATATTTACATACTCTATGTTCGGCATTTAACCGATTTTATGCTACGCACCCTGTAGATGTTTGGAGCTATGGATGCTAGCACGCGCTCGAGACGTGAACCTAACAGCGGAATCACATGTTTTCGAAGTCGCTGTTATTTTCCGCCCTCTTCCCCGCAATTCACCTGACCATAATTGCTCGAATTCCTGAGCGCGGCCGTGTCAGTCTTTGCACTGGAGCCGAATAGTGAGCACCTTTGTATCGCGTGTAACGACTAAACCTTCGTCTGCGGCATTTTTCTCTTTATAATTGTTGCTAGTATAATTAATTGACTTTGACTTTATATTCAGTTTTATTGTGACTGTGCAATTTTCTTTGATATCGATTGTGTAAAGCCAAAGTGTACATATGTTTACTGTGAAATATATTGTGCTGTAATACATTTCTTCCAATTTCCTTAAACCCACTCGGATCTCCCGATCCAAAAATCGAACGCAGTTCGGCAAACTCCATCCGGCATTCTCATCAGAAAGATTTCGGCGAGTGCGCCAACATATCTGGTCCTTCGAGCCGGATATTGGAAGCAAATCAGTGCATATTGGACATATCAATCAAGGACATTCTAGCAACAATCTAACGGTTTGCCCATTGAAACATTTTCGGTAAGTAACAAACAGTTACTTATTGTATCAGACTTGCATTTGTGACAGTGTCGTTACACCGCGCTCACCGCTTGACGCCCCGCGCTCCGCGTGCGTCTCGCCCACCGTGTCGCGATCGCCGATTGACGCTCTGCGCTCCGCGCGCCAACAAGCTCAGCGCTCAGCTGTTCGCGCTCCTAAAGACTTTGCGTCTCGCTCCGTGCGTTCAACGCTCTCGCTCTAGCGCACGACGGACACTCCCGTGCTTCGTTGATAATGGACGCGCAAATCAAGAGGCAATTGACCACAGCCGGTTACATTGAACGCTTTTGGGAAAATCTTCTCAAGGCCGGAAAAGAAAAATTAACTCGTGCACATTTGACGGCACATCTTGAACTTTTAGAGTCATATTGGTCAAAATTCTTCAAGATTCACAACGAATTGCTAGTCATGGAGAGGATAGAAACCACTGAGTACATGAAGCAAGATTTGTACTCCAAGACAGAAGAAAGTTATATTTCCACGAAAACCACAATCACTGCATACTTGCAGAACGTTAAACCGGTCAGTTCTCCGGGATCCAGTGAAGCAAGCACGGTCCTCCGTCAAATTCAATTACCAAAGATAAATCTGCCCACTTTCAATGGCGATCAGCTGGCATGGGATAGCTTCAGAGACCAGTTCATGTCGCTGGTTCACGAGGTCGATGGACTCGCTCCCATTCAAAAGCTGCAATACTTAAGGTCCAGCCTCACTGGTGAGGCCGCTGCAGTTGTGTCCGGTATTGAGATGACAGCCAACGGTTATGTATCGGCGTGGGACGAGCTAGTGACACGCTACGACAATAAACGAGTTCTTTTATCGAGTCATATGCGCGCCCTAATTTCTTGTGCTCCGATTACAAAGGCCGCCGAAATAAACAGGCTCGTCAGTGCCGTCAATCAGGCAGCTCCCTCTTTCAAAGCTTTAAAGCGCCCGGTAGAGCACTGGGACGACTGGTTTGTACATATCTTAGTGGAAAAATTGGATTCATCTTCGCGTCTTCTCTGGGAATCGTCACAAAAATCTAGACCGATGTGAACCTGGCGCCCGACTTTACAAAAATTAAAATTTTTTTATACAGTTCGTTTGTACTTCGTTTGTACCTGTTTGTACCACACTTCATTTCGTTTGTACCTCAAAGGGTAAACAAATACAAAGTGGTTAAAAAATGGCCAGCGCCCAACTTTAAGATATTTTAATTTCATTAATGTCATTCGATAGAGCATCGTTTGTACCCGTTTGTACCTCTTTTCAAATCGTTTGTACCTCAAAGGAACCGGAAGTACAGAATTTTCAAAAACCTCCAAGCGGTAGTTTCGTCAATTTTTGAGATATCTCAAATCGGCCAACGCCCTTCGAAAGAGCATCGTTTGTACCCGTTTGTACCTCTTTTCAAATCGTTTGTACCTCAAAGGGTAAACAAATACAAAGTGGTTAAAAAATGGGCAGCGCCCAACTTTAAGATATTTTAATTTCATTAATGTCATTCGATAGAGCTTCGTTTGTACCCGTTTGTACCTCTTTTCAAATCGTTTGTACCTCAAAGGAACCGGAAGTACAAAATTTTCAAAAACCTCCAAGCGGTAGTTTCGTCAATTTTTGAGATATCTCAAATCGGCCAACGCCCTGCCAACCAGATGCCGAGTTTCCACCGCGCAAGCGTGGACACGTCCACGTGGACATCTGGTGGAGGGGAGTAGAGGGCATTTATCAGAGAGAATCGACGATCAATAGCGCGACGGCACAGAACTGTTTTTTAGAGACTTTCTCTGCGTCCTTCTTATCGTTAGATTATACGATCTCCGTATCTCGGTGTCGACCGATGCGTTTATTAAATTATTCGTTTATTAGCTTGCCGCTTAAAAATTTATAAACAAAATTATTGATATAAGCGAAATCTTTAAGTTTATTTACGAAAATAAATTTACCAATAAAAACAAAATGCCACGTCAACCAAAAAAGAACGTTGATGAAATCTTTGACGTAATTAAAGATTTGAATTTTTTTGACGCTGAAGGTCAGATTCTTCGACTATCTGACCCAATTTGGAAAGATGCAGAAAATATTTTAAATAAGGAGCTTTCTGCAAAATATTTATATATATATATGTCGCAAAACAGAAATTCTTGAGCGGTTTCCTAAAAAATGTGATGCTTTATTTAAAGATGCGTTATCGAAATCGCTTAACTCATCTGACAAAAATCACCAATCAAATGAGTCGAATTGGTCGATGTCTTCATCATGTCCTCTCAAACCATGGCGTACTGTTTTATATTTAGAGAAAAAAATGTGGCAATTTCCGAATATGAACAAGATAATGACAAACATACATTATTAAAACCTGGATGGACAAATATAATATATAATGAAGTATGGAAACAATTAAAAATACCGTGTTGTTTCGCGTTTAAAACTGCAAGAATAAATCGAAATCCAGGAGAAATATTTTTAAAAATAAAAGGGAAATGTACAGAATGTGGTGCATTTTTTAATGCATATAGTTTGTGCGAGCCCAGTAATACGGATTCAAAAATGGAGATACATGTCTCGACTTTTGACACTAGAGAAATCGCACACAAAAAGAAATGACAATTAAGAAAACCCGAAAAGAATAGCGTTGTAAAAGATTTAGATGCGACGTCTGCATATGGTTGGAGAAGAGAGAGGGCAAACGAGATAATGGAATTTGGCGATGTAGAGCCAGCTCATTTATATAGTGAATCCGTGTTGCGAAAAGCGAAACAGTTAAATAAGGATGAAAAATTAGGACTAGGAAAAATATCCGATTCTATCGCATCCGTTTTGCAACTAAAATATAAGCCCGAATTTTCGTCAGCTATACGAGAAATCGGTTTGGATAAATTTTTCATAATTTATTTTAGTCCAGAGCAATTATTTTTATATAAACAATTTATTCGACATGAAAAGATAGGCATGTTAAGTATTGATGCAACAGGATCGTTGATTAAAAGTATTAAAAAACCTGATGAATCCAAAAATCCTATATTTTTATATCAAGCTGTCGTTCCTTATAAAACAAAAATTTTACCTGTTCTTCAGATGGTATCTGAAAAACATGATACCAATATTTTGACATATTGGTTACGCGAGTGGTTGCGATTTGGTGCACCTTGCCCAAAAGAGGTCGTCATAGATTACTCATTTGCACTTTTAAATGCGATCGCTCTATCATTTAACAACTGCGATCTTAATGCGTACGTCGAAAATTGTATGAAAATATTACAGAATAATGATTCGGCAAATGCTCCCAAATGTATTCTTCGGATTGACATTGCACATTTGATTAAATCAGTCTGTCGCTGGAAATGTTTCAGAGATAAACATGCGCGTATTAAAGATTTTTTTGTTAGGTGCGTTGGCATTTTAACTAACACCACAACGCTTGACAATTTTCAACAGATTTGCCTTGATATCCTGATAGTTGCATTTTCAGAAACAGAAGATATTTCCACCAACACGTGTGACACATTTACATGTTTTAACGCGCAACAACGATTATTAAATATAATAAAAACGCAAAATTTTGAATATTGTGAAAATACGGATACAAATGAAATAAATATAGATAGAGATAAAGATACAGATGAAAATTATTTAGATTATTTAGATGAAATTATTTAGATTATTTAGATGAAATTTGTAATAACGAATCCGTTGAATCCATCAATAATTTTCTTCGCAACATCGAAGAAAGTAGTAAAAAAATAAAATCTGGAGATAGGCCCAATCCGTATTACTGTAAAAATGTTGGTGTCAATTTACTAAGAATTTGTAAGGAATTTCCTTTATGAACAGCTACAATGACATTAAATGGAATGAGTCATACAGCGTCATCAGCTAGAAGCGAGGAATATTTTAATGAATTAAAAAATTTGATTTTTAAGGGTGCAAAAAATATACGCATTGACAAATTTTTAATCTCGCATATAAGATCTCTCGCAGGTACTACGAAAATTTTAAATGCTGATACGACAAGTAGTCAACGAGACAATTAAAGTTTTAAATACTACAGATTCGAATGAATCTATTGATATATCAGATACTAAATTGATCACGAATAGTCCTGATAATTTTGAGATATTATCGGACACTTCATCACATACATATAACACATATGAAGATTACACGACAAAGCTAACTGAAACAAATATTTTAAATGAAGTAGAAACCTGGAAAGGACATAAAAATACAAAATTGAAACGCGGAAAATATTTAAGAGTATGTCCTGATGTTGAAAGTTTTCATAGGAAACCTCATGTAACATCAAAAATTACAATGTTACAAAATGGTAATAATTTACGTCCTCAAAATATTTCAGGATGATTTACAATGATAAAAAATACGTGTGCATTTGATTCTATAATTCAGTCCTTGTTAGTAGGTTACTGTGACTGGATTTCTTATTACGATTACGTAAATACGCATAATAATAATGTAATAAAATTTATAAAAATGATATCTACACTTGGCGCATCACAAAAAGTTTACAAAGATAGAGCGCTAATTTTAAATAACATTTTCCAATCGAAAAGTGGTATGATTGAGTGCGCGTGTAACATAAATCAATTAGTGGCCAAACTTTTGATGCAAGATGCATTATCTTATGAAATATCGCAACAATGTTCAACTTGTGATTGGATGCATCAAGAAAAGATCACAATTATTGAAATAAACACTAAACCGATGTATGAATATGGTATGCGCGGTTTGGAAAAGGCTCTTAACGAAAAAATTGAAGCCGTAAATCAAAAATGCAGACGATGCGCAAATGATAATTTAAGTATAAACTTTACTTCAGGGATGCATCTTTTTATAGATATAGAGTGTTTACAATGGACCGAACTCGCTAAGAGGCTCGGATATCCTAATTGGTCCGGTATGTTTACTCTTTCAGAGATACCAATAGAGATCCAATTTTGTAAATCCACATATAAATTAGTCGCATCAATCGAATATATAGGTGGCATTAACAAAGATGACGTAGGGCATTATATTGCGCACTGTCGTCGCATATCAGGAAACTGGGAAATATACGATGATATAAATAAAAACAATACTGCAATAAGAACGTCAACCAGAATGCTCTTGCAAAAAAAAAATATATCTCTATTAATTTTTATAAAACACTAAACCATTATATTTTTCTGTACGTTTTATTTAATAATTATAGAGATAACTATAATATATAATTATGATATATGCATATACTCTTATAAAATTAATCCTAACTTATAAATATTATATTCCTCTATACTATACCTTTTATTAAGTTTATATATATATACGAGTATATATATATATATACATATATATATATATATATATATATATAAATTACATTTTATACATGTACACACATTTTACATTAAAAAAACGTATATAATCTTATTACCTATATATCATATTACCTATATAATAATATATCTATATATATATATATATATATATATATATATATATATTATTACTTATTCTATGTATAACCTTAATACCTACATAAATACTTACTGCACAATCTTATCTATATGTAACTTAATTATTAATCAATAACTATATTAGAGTAGTCAAAGTGACTTTGCTTTAACCAGCCGGTAGATTCTTCGGGCTTGCTTTAATTAGTTGGCTGAATTTTTGATTTGCTTTAACTAGCCAGTACACTCGGCTGGCTCGCTGTAATTAGTTGACTGAATTACTGACTCGCTTTAACTAATCAATCCATTCTTCCGGCTTACTTTAATTAGTTGGCTTCATTTTTGACTCGCTTTAATTAGCCGGTCCATTCTGCAGGCTTACTTTAATCAGTTGGCTCAATTTTTGACTCGCTTTAACTAGCCAATCATAACACTATAAACTAAAAAGTTGAAAAAAATCTGTACTTCCGGTTCCTTTGAGGTACAAACGATTTGAAAAGAGGTACAAACGGGTACAAACGATGCTCTATCGAATGACATTAATGAAATTAAAATATCTTAAAGTTGGGCGCTGGCCATTTTTTAACCACTTTGTATTTGTTTACCCTTTGAGGTACAAACGAAATGAAGTGTGGTACAAACAGGTACAAACGAAGTACAAACGAACTGTATAAAAAAATTTTAATTTTTGTAAAGTCGGGCGCCAGGTTCACATCGGTAAAATCTAGCCAGCTATTTCTGGCATTCAATGATCTCAAGTCATTCTTGCTCACTCGTGTTCGAGCTCTAGAAGCCGCACAGCCGCATACGCCATCGTTGACGAGCAGTTCAGCGAAAATAAAGAAAAGCGGACGTCGAGACGAGATCTCCTCTCACTCTGCTTCTACCACTCCAGGCTCGCAGTGTCCTCTCTGCAAGGATCATCACTCGCTGCGATCTTGTGCCAGATTCAAGGCCTACTCTGTTGAGCAGCGCCGCGAACAAGTGCGAAAGGCGAGGGCGTGCTTCAACTGCCTGGGCTACAATCACACGTTGACAGCATGCCCCTCGACCAATCGATGTCGTCTCTGTCACGACAAACATCACTCTCTCTTGCACGCTGAAGAGACAGCGGCTTCGCAGCCACCTGCTCAGGACTCACACACCTCGGCCACGCTATCGAACAAGGTCGCTGCTGCCGGAGAAGCTGCAAAGGTTGCAGCATTGTCGAGCTCCATCAGCAGCATGGTGCTGCTCGCGACTGCCATAATTACATTGATTTCCGAATCGGGTCGTACGATTACCGCGAGAGCACTCTTGGACTTTGGTTCCGAAGCGTCGTTCGTGTCGGAGCGCGTTGCACAGCAACTTAGGTTGCGTCGACGCAAGATCGGCGTAACAGTCTCCGGACTGCAGGGAGTGACCACCGGCAAGGCCTCTCATGCCGTATCACTTCTGATCGGCAGCAGGCGGACGCCATCTTTGCGCATTGCTCTGCCCAATGCGCTAGTCATGCCCAAACTAACTCCGTTTACTCCTGGTATTCAGGTACGCAAGGACAACTGGCCCCATCTTGAAGATCTCGATTTGGCGGACCCAGGCTTCGATCGTCCGGCTGCCGTCGACGCAATTCTAGGAGCTGACATCTACGGGATGCTCATCGAGGGCGGAGTTAGACGCGGATCTCCCGGAGAGCCAGCAGCTCACTCTACTGTTTTCGGCTGGGTTCTGATGGGCCCGCTCACGGCCAAGGACAACTTACCGCCGAGCGGCATCCTCAGCTATCACACTACCGTTGAACCTGATCTAGGTCAACAGCTTCAGCGGTTCTGGGACCTTGAAGAGGTCTCCTCGCAACGGATTCTCTCGCCTGACGAGAATTACTGCGAGCATCTATTCAAGACAACGCATTCTCGCGACGCGCAGGGTCGCTACATCGTGCGCCTTCCGAAGAAACCGGATCCGCCGGCGGAGCTCGGAGACTCCCGTCGCGGCGCACTTCGGCTGCTCTTGCAGAACGAGAATCGTTTAAGTCGAATTACACCTCTTAGGCAATCTTATACTGATTTCATGAGTCTGTATTCTGCTCTAGGTCATATGGAGCCAGTGTCCAGCAACGAGTCGAACAGGAACTCTTACTATTTGCCACACCATGCCGTGACTAAGAAGAATGATCCGGGTGGAAAACTACGAGTCGTTTTTAACACTTCGTTTCGTACTACAACGGGCGTCTCTCTAAACGACCTGCTTCTGCCTGGACCTCGGCTGCAGGCGGATCTTTGGCTCGTGTTGACTCATTGGCGACTGCATCGATTTGCCTTCACCACGGACATCGTTAAAATGTTCCGGCAAATCCGCGTTCATCATGAAGACGCTGACCTCCAGAGAGTCTTATGGCGGGCGGAACCCGGCGAGAAGATAACTGATTACCGTCTTGTCACGGTTACGTACGGCACGGCGCCTGCTCCGTACTTGGCAATTCGAACTCTGTTGCAGCTGGCCCAAGATGAAGAACATCGTTTTCCGAAGGGAGCAGCTGCCATTCGCTCCAACACTTATGTTGACGACATACTAGCCGGAGCGAGCACCCTAGAAGAAGCCCTTGAGGTCAAGGATCAACTTGTAGGTCTCCTTGAAGCTGGAGGATTTCAGCTCAGCAAGTGGGCAGGCACGCACTCCGCGTTCTGTCCGGACGCAACCAAAGAGAGCGTCTCATCTCCGACGCAGACTGTGTGGGCGCACTTGGCGTCCTTTGGACTCCCGCCGTTGATGAACTGAGTCTCAGAGCGGTTCCGTCGCTGAACTACTCATTAGCGCCTACAAAACGTACCGTTCTTTCTACGGTGGCCAAATTGTTTGATCCGGCGGGGTGGGCCGCCTCCGTGCTTGTCGCTGCAAAAATCTTTATCCAGGATCTCTGGATGGCAGGCCTGGATTAGGACCAATCGATTCCTTTGAACCTGCGGTCACGCTGGCTGCATTTCGTTGCCAAGTTACCCGAGTTGAACCGAACCCGGATACCGAGATGGACCGGCGTTCAAGGAGGATACGAAATGCACGCATTCTGCGATGCCTCCGAACGAGCATATGCTGCCGCTGTCTACTTGCGCGGAATCAAGGACTCAGGCGAATTCGGATCATCTCTTCTGATCGCCAAAACAAAGGTCGCTCCTCTGAGGCCGGTCTCAATTCCGCGACTGGAACTTTGCGGTGCTCTGCTTGCTGCCCGGCTTCTTCGTCGCATCGCGACCGAGCTGCAAATTGCCTCCGCTCACTTATACGCTTGGACGGATGCGCGAGTTGTCTTGGCGTGGATTCGGGCACACCCCTCGCGCTGGACAGCATTTGTGGCCAACAGAGTTGCTGCCATACAAGAATGGTTGCCGCCAGTTCATTGGCGCTACGTCTCTACACAGGAAAATCCGGCCGACTTGGCCACACGAGGCATCGCTCCCTCAGATTTAGAGAGCTCTCAATTGTGGTGGACTGGCCCACAATGGCTTAAATCTCCTTCCGAGTCTTGGTATGCGGTTGACTCAGTCGAATCGGAGGTTGATGAAGAGCGTCGTTCACTTGCGACAGTATTCAATGACCGACCGAGGCCAGATCTTCAGGCCGAACCAGAAAACGATTTACTGTGTCGATTTTCGTCTTTTAACAAACTTATTCGAGTTTCAGCCTTTTGCCTTAGATTCCTGCGAAATGGAACTCGCCCCGGAACACTTTCTCTCTCTGCCGATGAATCGCTGTCGCCTTCGCTGGCTCCGCATTGTGCAACAGCAGAGCTTTGCAGCAGAGCACAAGACTCTTTCCGAAGGAGAGCCTGTATCACGTCGCTCTGCTCTGCTCGCACTGCGACCCTTCATCGCGGGGGATGGTCTCATTCGAGTCGGTGGTCGACTTGGACACGCCCCGCTGACCTTCGAGGAGAAGCATCCAATCATTCTCGCCAAGGACAACCATTTGTCGCTCTTGTTGGTACGCGACGCGCACCATCGGACTCTCCATGGCGGACCGCAGCTTACCCGCAGCGTACTCATCCGCCGCTACTGGATATTGCGAGTTAATTCTCTGATCAAGTCCGTCACACGTAATTGTGTAAGATGCGTTCGCTTCAAGAATGCACCCGCGCAACAGCAGATGGGTCATCTTCCTGGCGATCGGGTCAGAGCTGCTCGTCCATTCTGGTCCTCTGGCGTCGATTATGCCGGGCCAATTCAGCTCCGAGCCTCCAAGGGCCGAGGACAAAAATCTTATAAGGGGTATATATGCATTTTCGTTTGCATGTCCACTAGAGCAGTTCATCTGGAGGCTGTCTCGGACCTTTCGTCTGATTCCTTCCTGGCCGCGTTTGCACGATTCGTAGCAAGACGAGGTCGCTGTGCGCGCCTTGCCAGCGACAATGGGACCAATTTCCGAGGACCGGACAAGGTCTTGCGAGACATGTTTCAAGCGGCATCAGACTTCTATCACGAATGCCGAGACAAACTAGCGCAGGACAGTACCGAGTGGCACTTCATTCCCCCGTCAGCTCCGCACTTCGGCGGGCTGTTGGAGGCGGGCGTGAAGGCCATCAAGTATCATCTTCAGCGCGTTCTGGGTGACCAGCTTCTCACCTACGAAGAGTTGTCTACTCTCCTTTGTGAAATAGAGGCGTGCCTCAATTCCAGGCCGCTCTATCCTTTAAGTAACGATCCAGCTGACTACGCTGCGATCACTCCTGGACACTTCCTAATTGGTGAAACTCCAATCAACATTCCGGAGCCTCCATCTCCTGTCAAGACTTCCAGCTCGGCCACCTCACGTTATAAGTTGATTTCTAACATGCGTGATCATTTTTGGCACAGGTGGTCGCAGGAGTATCTCCAGCACCTTCAGCAGCTCGGAAGGTGGAGACATCGTTTTGCCAATCTCCAACCTGGAGCTCTAGTTCTCATCAAGGACGACTTGAGACCACCCGCAAAGTGGTCTCTCGGACGAGTCGTTCAGGTGCATCCCGGCGACGACGGGCTCGTACGCGTTGTTACAGTGAACACTCCCACCTCACAGTTACGTCGCCCAATCTCGAAGATCTGCCCGCTTCCGATCAACCATGAGGAAGCAAATCACGCTACCAACTAACATCCAACGTTCGTAGAAAGCGGACTCCTTACGGCGGGCGGACATCCGTGGCTCTGCGTTATTTATTTCGTCCTGCGGACGAGGCGGGCGGAATGTTCGGCATTTAGCCGATTTTATGCTACGCACCCTGTAGATGTTTGGAGCTATGGATGCTAGCACGCGCTCGAGACGTGAACCTAACAGCGGAATCACATGTTTTCGAAGTCGCTGTTATTTTCCGCCCTCTTCCCCGCAATTCACCTGACCATAATTGCTCGAATTCCTGAGCGCGGCCGTGTCAGTCTTTGCACTAGAGCCGAATAGTGAGCACCTTTGTATCGCGTGTAACGACTAAACCTTCGTCTGCGGCATTTTTCTCTTTATAATTGTTGCTAGTATAATTAATTGACTTTGACCTTATATTCAGTTTTATTGTGACTGTGCAATTTTCTTTGATATCGATTGTGTAAAGCCAAAGTGTACATATGTTTACTGTGAAATATATTGTGCTGTAATACATTTCTTCCAATTTCCTTAAACCCACTCGGATCTCCCGATCCAAAAATCGAACGCAGTTCGGCAAACTCCAACCGGCATTCTCATCAGAAAGATTTCGGCGAGTGCGCTAACACTCTATGTACGCAATACTTAATTTATTCTGATAGATGAAGTGCCCTTTCAAATTGCCATGGTGCCTGTTCTTCACCCATTTTGGACATAAAATATTGCATTAGGTAATTTCTCATGCCGTGTGCAATGCGCGCACTTCTATTTGCTCCAGTCCTGCCTAGACGATGAAAAAATGTTTCATTGATTTCTGCTCTCCATGTTTCTCTTTCAATTTCGCCATTATTATGTTCAATATCTATATGTCCTTGAGAGTAATATTGAGCACGTCCACAGGTCATCATAAAATTGTGTAGACAGACCAAAGCTTTTATAATTAATTCTGCATTTTTTGGGGAACAACTTATGCATGTGTTATGAGTTTAAAATTTGCCATCTTACTCCCATGATACCAATCGTGTTTTCAATTATTCTTCTAGCTCCAGATAATCGATAATTGAAAACACGTTCATCATTAGACAAATTTATGTTTTTTCTAGGAAATGGCCTCATCATATATGTAGAAACGCTGCATCTGCCATAAAAACGTATGGAAAGAGAACATCTGTACCAGGAAGTGGAATAGGTGATGGTAAATCAGCTGTTCCCTCTTCAAGAGCCTTCATGAAATTTGTATTCCTCCAAATGCTACCATCGCTTAATGAACCTGCAAATAAAAACATGGCATATACTTTTATGTAAAATACAACTATATATTTAGATTATGAGATCTATTGCTATAGATACATACCATACTGCCCAATATCCACCCATGTAAACTTATATTCCGCATCACAAGCAGCCATAAGCACAATACTAAAAAATCCTTTGTAATTGTAAAATTCGGATCCCGACATAAGAGGAGCTTTGATGCGAACATGTTTCCCATCAATGACGCAATTAGGGAATTGCCATTTATCCATGAAGCCTTCCGCTACTCTATTCCATAAATTTGTATCCAAAATTGGGAGGAAAATTAGTAGTGCCTCCCAAATTGCTTGACAGGTTTCAGGAATTATTTTGTATACTGTTGATCTTCCTATGCGAAACTCTGTGTGTTTATTTAAAACAGAATCTCTTTGCGCTAAATATCTGCAAAAATAATATAATATACACACTATGCTATACACACACAACTAATGTTACATATTGAATTATAAAATAATTTCTTTGCGTACTTACAAGAGTGTCACCTGCAAACGCAATTTGGGATCCAATGGAGTTCTTCTGTTTCGCTTCTGTAATTTAGCTTGCACTTACTAAGCAACCAGTTAAAATGCTCTCCGCCACATCCGAAAATTATTAAAAAATTCTTTATGGTCTTGTGTCTCCATTTCCTTCAGAAGATTTGTCTGATAACCTTGTTGAACTTTAGATCTATTTATGGGACGAATCCACCACCTTCTTCTTTTACAATTCCTTTGTCTTTGTTTTTGTCGCTTCCATTCTAATATTAATTGAGCCTAATATTAATGGAGCCATGCAATGACTAATATACTTGCCAATATTAATTCATTACACTCCATTTCATAATATAACTTCTTTATTCATTACAATATCAAAGTAAATAATCTCGAATCTCTCACACACTCGATGCAATTTTCCTCTTGCGTTCTGATTGGCTCTTAATTCTTTCTACTCCATCGTATTGTAGACGGGACCAGCGTAAGCATCTTCACGCCAAAACTCTTACTTCTACTCTTACTCCTTACTCCATCTATTGCAGATCGGGCCTAAGAAAGATCGATATGTCGCAAATGATATTTACAATGGCGGCACCTTTCCTATCGTTGTTCATGTCAGAAGTGACTGCCTCGGACAATCTTCCATACATCATTGGTTAATAGGCTAATAAATTTTAATAAGAATAAATCAAAACCCAAACTTTTTGATAAGTTAAGGCATAAAATTATCCGGTAAATTGAAAGTCAGAATACAAATAAAATAAATAATTAAATAAAGATATGAATAGTGAATATGATATACTAAACCAAATAAAATTAAGAGTAAAGCAATAAATACAATTAATAAATTACCCAATGATGCAAAAATGCCGGATAATAGTCGAATCTTTCTGTTCTGTTCGCCGCTATTAGTACAAAGTAAATTTGAACGATCGGAATGTTAACATCAAATTTGCTTTGTACTAATAGCGGCGAACAAAATAGAAAGATTCGACTATTATCCGGCATTTTTGCATCATTGGGTAATTTATTAATTGTATTTATTGATTTACTCTTAATTTTATTTGGTTTAGTATATCATATTCGCTATTCATATCTTTATTTAATTATTTATTTTATTTGTATTCTGACTTTCAATTTATCGGATAATTTTATGCCTTCACTTATCAAAAGGTTTGGGTTTTGATTTATTTTTATTAAAATTTATTAACCAATGATGTATGGAAGATGTCCGAGGCAGTCACTTCTGACATGAACAGCGATAGGAAAAGTGTCGCCATTGTAAATATTATTTGCGACATATCGATCTTTCTTACGCTTGGACTTATATATCCACGATTTCACCGCTCCACAATTCTACGTAAGGATGTGTATGCGTTTTTAGAAAAATCTTTTAAAGATTTTTAAAGAACTTTATGTAACTATCCGCTCAATTTCATTTTATTATCTATCTTTATGTATTGCGCTGAAGATGGCCTAAAAAAAGGACGAAACGTTCGAACTTTTAACCTCTTAACGATTTCCGTTGTTTAGTTTAATTTTTTGTATTCGTTTAACTTCTAACCTTTACTCCTTTGCGACATATGTAATAAATAAATACTCTGATATTGTTGGCGTTATATCGGTTATTTTCGACTCGTATTTGCCTAACTCTATGTTTATTAATTTTAAATTTCAATGAGTCATACTTAGGATTATGATTATTTATAATTATATATTTAACTAAATTTATGCCACTTATATCGTTTGATATTATTTTAATCGTAATATTCTCATTATTCTATCAAGAGACACGGTAGTGTCTTGTGCTAAGTCCCGCGTAAGCAACAAGACACTCCGTGTATTATTACGCGAATCGGATAGTTTGAGATGTTCGAGATTATCATATTGAAATATAATCGCTGAACGGATCGAGTTCTTACTAGGCTTAATTGATAGCTTGAGTTTGATTTATATAAGAAAAGTGTCTTTATTTTTGCTCTACGTGCATCGTGAACAGCAATATTATGATCCAAAGTCGAAATATGAAAAATTCTCATTAAGATACGTCGTCTTGGTCAACGCTCAAGTCCCAAATGCGCAAGCGTACAAAGTTGTACGGTTGACGCATTCGACGTAAGATTGCGCTAGCGGCGCTCCGTGATGTTAAGATTATTATATACAGGGTGTCCCATTTTAATCGATGGATCCAAATTTCTCCTAAACTACGCCAGCTACAAAAAAATGTTTCAGACAAAAGTTGTATAGCTTGAAGGGGGACATAAGATGGTGTCATTGGTTTGACATTGAAGAGTCACCTAAAGGTTACGTGAAGATCACATCCAACTTTTTAAATAGGACACCCTATATGTTTTTACATATTCTTATAGTTCATCTCGAGAGCTTTCCAAAACACTATAATTAAGTTAGTTTTCATTAGGTAGTTTTCGAGTTATGAGGCTTGAAATCATTTCTTAATTTTACCAATGACACCACCTTATGTTCCCCTTCAAGCCATACAACTTTTGTCTGAAACATTTTTTTGTAGCTGGCGTAGTTTAGGAAAAATTTGGATCCATCGATTAAAGTGGGACACCCTGTATACAGGGTGTCCTAGACCACCCGTACACCCCTTTTCTTTCAAAAACTAAGCATTTTAGAGAAAAACGTTTTCGACAAAAATTGTATGGTTTTGAGGGGAACATAAGATGGTATCATTGGTTTGACCTTGGATGGCATCATTAAGATCAGGTCAAGGACATCTTTAATTTCTTAAATGGAACCACCTATTTTTTATTGCATATTCTTATTGCTTATGTCGAGAGCTTTCCAAAACACTATAATAAAGTATTTTTTCATTGAGTGCTTTTCGATTTATAAGGTTTAAAATAATATCTTAATTTTACATAAACTATAAAATATCTAGTAAAACATTTATTTCTCGATTATCTTACCTTAATACTTTTATGTACAAAATAATGAGAGGAATCAATTGGTATAAAAGAACACATAATTGTTCCGAAGAAAAAATATGTAATTTGCAATTAACAATTACATATTTTTTCTTAAAAACAACTGTGTGTTTTTTTTACACTAATTGATTCCTCTCATTATTTTGTATATAAAAGTCTTAAGGTAAGATAAAAAAAATAAATATTTTACTAAATTTTTTATAGTTTATGTAAAATTAAGATATTATTTTAAGCCTTATAAATCGAAAAGTACTTAATGAAAAAATACTTTATTATAGTGTTTTGGAAAGCTCTCGACATAAGATATAAGAATATGCAATAAAAAATAAGTAGTTCCATTTAAGAAATTAAAGGTGTCCTTAACCTGACCTTAACGATGCCATTCAAGATCAAACCAATGACACCATCTTATGTTCCCCTCAAAACCATACAATTTTTGTCGAAAACGTTTTTATATAAAATGATTAGTTTTTGAAAGAAAAAGGGTGTACGGTTTCTAATGACATATTGATTTGTAGTTATCCGTTATTTTTGCAATAAGAATAGCAAAGAAGTTTGAAGGATCTGAATATTTATACAGGAAGCAAAGAGGACCGTCTAATTTTAATGAAATATGACGGGGGTGATGGCGGATTCTTTGCTCATTTATTTAAAAATGTTTAACATATAGTACAAAAAAGAATGATATCCCGAAAAATTACCCTTTTAAAAAAAAGGTAAAAAAAGGTGCTAAGTCCGCATAAAAAACAGTATATGTATTTGCTAAATAGTGTATTATTAACTGTAAAAAAACTACTGTATTGTATATCCTACAAAAATAATGATATCAAAAAGTTGTGCTAAGTGAAAAAAAAAACTTATAAAAATACTTTAACCAAAAAAAGTTATACAACATAGTTGTTTTAATTTTCTACATTATATTCTAGAAAAATAATGATATCCAAAAATTACGCTAATTGAAAATAAAAACTTAAAATATTTTAACTAAAAAAAATTGTACAAAATAATTGTTTTAATTTCCTACAAATAATATTAAAAAGTTGCGCCAACTGAATAAAAATTTCTACTATAAAATAGACATATTTCTTTTTTATTTTTAATATTAAAAGAAAAATGATATTAAATGAATTGTAATATATCTATCATAAAAAATCGTTGAAAATATGAACAATCATATACATTGCAATAATCATATGCATATATCTTGAAAAGTTTAATTAAAAAAAAAAAGAAAATGATAATACAAAATTAAAAATTAGAAATTAATAAATAAAAAATAAAAATTTATATAAAAATTAAAAATTAATACATATAAAAAAATTTTAGTTAAAAAACTTAGCGCTGCTAATTTCATTAGCACATTGTTCAGCGTAGCAGCGCTAAGTTTTTTAACTAAAATTTTTTTATATGTATTAATTTTTAATTTTTATATAAATTTTTATTTTTTATTTATTAATTTCTAATTTTTAATTTTGTATTATCATTTTCTTTTTTTTTTTTTAATTAAACTTTTCAAGATATATGCATATGATTATTGCAATGTATATGATTGTTCATATTTTCAACAATTTTTTATGATAGATATATTACAATTCATTTAATATCATTTTTCTTTTAATATTAAAAATAAAAAAGAAATATGTCTATTTTATAGTAGAAATTTTTATTCAGTTGGCGCAACTTTTTAATATTATTTGTAGGAAATTAAAACAATTATTTTGTACAATTTTTTTTAGTTAAAATATTTTAAGTTTTTATTTTCAATTAGCGTAATTTTTGGATATCATTATTTTTCTAGAATATAATGTAGAAAATTAAAACAACTATGTTGTATAACTTTTTTTGGTTAAAGTATTTTTATAAGTTTTTTTTTTCTTAAAATTACTTTTAAATGAATAAAAAATGCATTTTCTGATATGATACTTTATTTATAATATTCACGAATATATGTCAGAAAATAAAATTTTTTATTCATTTGAAAGTAGTTTTAATAAAATAATGCTACAATTAAAGAGAATGTTACAATTAAAATAATATCAAAACACGATATAAGAGGCATAAATTTAATTAAATATATAGTATAATTATAAAACTTGTATGTATTATCAGACTAATTAAAAATTACACGATTTACGCCGTGTTTGATATCATTTTAATCGCAATAATCTCATTAATTCATTGAAATTATTTTTAAACCGATGAAATTAAAAATAAAAGTTTCAATTTTCATTTTATAAAATGTTCACATTTTCGTGAATTGCAACTGGATAGAGGAAGCGAAGAAACCGATTGTATTATAAAAGACTTCGGAACTCTTTAATAATAGGTCATCTCGCTCGCTCTCTACTCATGGTTTTGCTTTCTCCGTCACACTTGACAATCGTGATAGACAGCTCGAAAAGATAAGCGGACCCAAGAATCGAGTGTGAGCGAGACAGTAATAGGAGCGAGTGAGACAGTAATAGATGCGAGCAAGAGAAAAATAATAGTGTGAAAGAAAGATCCGATTCTCGAGATCGAGTTACTCGTGCTATTTCTATCTCGTTCGCTCTTATTGCTATTTTGCTCGTTTTTTTATTACCTTCTTGCTTCTTCACGTAACTCTCGCATCACTTTTGTACATACATACGTCTATACATACACACACTCACACCCACACACATCAACATACACACACACACACACACATATACACAGGGTGATTCAAAATAAGTATAGTGTCCGTGAGATGATATATTTTTGAGTCAATTCTAAGATGATTTTTCCTTCAGCAAAATTTCGTCCGACGCTTAGTTTTCGAATTATTAAAAGAAGTAATTAACTTATAACGGGTCGGATACAAGAGGCAGGCAAGGGTGACGCGATTCACCGTCAGACGCGGGTGCTTAAGCGGGGCGATCGCTGCGATCAGCTGGTCGTGCATACACACATGCGAATACATAATTCTCATTCTTTCTCTGTCTCTCTCTCTCCCTCCCTCCCTCCCTCTCTCTCTCTCTCTGTCCCTCACTCTCACTCTCTGTCTCTCTCTCATTTGCTTACTCGAAGTTATTATTACTCTTACTAAAATTATTATTTACTTTTTATTGTACACATTTTCACTTTAATTATTTTTTTATATTGTACCGGTTTTTTTTTTAGAGAGAGGGGAAAATGCACTTTATGCATACTCATCGGATTGCCCGGTGAGTTATGTGGGAGTACCAAGTCGAATTACCAACTCGGTACTCCCTACCCACTAAAAACCCCTTTCTTTCGCTAATTTTCTCTAACACTGTTTATTTGACATCCCGAAATTTGTTTTCACACAACACTACAGAATAGTTATTATTACCTTGTTCGATGTATTGTTGTAATTTCTTGAGAAATGATTTTTCCAACAGATCGTACTTTCACTCAAATTGAACGTAGATATCACGTTCTAAAGAACAGAGATCCACACTAAATAATTAATCGAAAATTCTTTTATCTTTTATAAACTGTATTCTTTTATAAACTTCAACATAATCACATTCATTCACTCACTCCATAAAACGAGAAACTTACCAATGACTCTATCACTAATCACTATCAATCACTATTGGAATAATCACTGTTGGCAATTAAAAATCACTCGATTAAAGAAAGACACAACGTTATTACACGACGTGACGACGCGGCAACGCGACGATATTTACCCGGCGACAGCAAACAGTTTTTGATTATGCTAGGTTGCGGTAACAGCAAACAGTTTTTGATTATGCTAGGTTGCGGTAGGTTAAGGTACTAACAGCGCTGTCGAACGTGAACATATGCTTGATTGAAGACGCGACAATTTAGCGTATAATATTATTATCATATGATATTTATACATCGTATGATATTTGTTTTAAAATTAATTAGAATAAATAAATGTTTAATACTTTCACTGTTAATGTTAAATATTATTTATTATTAATATTAAATATTATTATTAAATATTCTTAAATATTATTATTAACATTAAATATTTATTTATTATTATTAAATAGTATTATTAATATTAAATATTTATTTATTATTATTAAATATTATTATTAATATTAAATATATTTATTTATTATTATTAAATATTTATTAAACTCAAAATTAAAGTGGTCAATTAGGTCAATTAGGCGTAGAGAGCTAAAGATCAAATTAATAATGTAGGTAATTAATCAAAATATATATTAATAATTCATAATACAAGCTCAAAAAACAAAACCGATATAATATATACAGGGTGTCCCTAAATTAGCGCCCACGGAGTACAAGGAGTGATACTTTAGGCTAAAAGAAATAACTTTTTCCTTTAGCAAAATTGCGTGCGATAAGTAGTTTTTGAAGGAGAGCAGGTTGAAGTAAACCAATAGGCGTTCTGGTGTAAGTGGCGCTCAGGGCCGGCGCGCGCGCTTCGCTCACTTGTATCAAATTCTTGACTAGTATTTACAAGTAATGTTAAAACATTAATGCTTTGTTATAATTAGTTTACTATGAATTTATTTTTATCTTAGTTATGATTTTATTTTAATTATACATATAATTAGTTAGATTATACTTAAGACTCAAATAATAAGAATCAACTTGAATACTGAACCGTGATCTTTTTCCATATTGTATTCTTTAAAAAGTGAATAATTAACAAAATAAATATTGCTTTTATTTCTTACGTAATAAAAGATACAAGAATGTCGGATTTCGTAGATCTATCTGAAAATAGAGACAAATGTAAATAGTAATGTGCTTTGCGAGCTAAACGCGTTTCTATTCTTCTAAATTTTTTTCTTTTTTCATCATTTTCTTACATTTTGGAAAATTTTCTACAAAAATATCAATTGTGCAGCCGGCATTAGGTTTAGCTCGCAAAGCACATTACTATTTACATTTGTCTCTATTTTCAGATAGATCTACGAAATCAGACATTCTTTTATCTTTTATTACGTAAGAAATAAAAGCAATATTTATTTTGTTAATTATTCACTTTTTAAAGAATACAATATGGAAAAAGATCACGATTCAGTATTCAAGTTGATTCTTATTATTTGAGTCTTAAGTATAATCTAACTAATTATATGTATAATTAAAATAAAATCATAACTAAGATAAAAATAAATTCATAGTAAACTAATTATAACAAAGCATTAATGTTTTAACATTACTTGTAAATATTAGTCAAGAATTTGATACAAGTGAGCGAAGCGCGCGCGCCGGCCCTGAACGCCACTTACACCAGAACGCCTATTGGTTTACTTCAACCTGCTCTCCTTCAAAAACTACTTATCGCACGCAATTTTGCTAAAGGAAAAAGTTATTTCTTTTAGCCTAAAGTATCACGCCTTGTACTCCGTGGGCGCGAATTTAGGGACACCCTGTATATAAGAATTAATGATGTATGCGGACGTTTCGACTTATTTTTAAGTCATCTTCAGCGCAATTTTAGTAACAAAGTTAGAGCATTTTATAAAACGGTTCGCAGAGAAAGAAAGCGGTGATTATTAAATGCAGAAAGAATATAAACTAATATTAATTTTACAGGAGATATAACTCCAATCGCAACGGTTGTTCATAGTTAATAGTACACAGCTTACTAATCTTAAAGGAGATGTACCCAAAGTTGAGTATGGTTCCTTAGAGAATCTAAAGACCGTATAAAAATAAGAATAAAAGTAAATAAACTATCGGAAATTCTTCAGCAATGTAAATTTTTAGGGGGTCAAATAATGATTGGAAAAAATGATATCATATATATATATATATATATATATATATATATATATATAGAGAGAGAGAGAGAGAGAGAGAGAGAGAGAGAAATCTATATATATATATATATTGCGAAAGTCCGTATGAAAAGCGGTCGTTATATTTGCGATTAGACAAAGCGGTTTTGCGAAGCGAAGCGGTTTTAAGAATACTGCGAGCAGCGATAAGTGCGAGACTTAACTGGTCCACGCGCGGTGCCCATTATAAAGCGAGCGGATTTTTGGGCCCGCTTCGACGTGGACCAATTAATTTAATATTTTAGCAGTGACACTATTGCGGCGTGTGTCATTGGTTGTTGATGACGTCTCACGTTGTATACCGTTTATTTTCCATGCGCGCAATCTTTTTAGATCAGCTGATTGGCGATCAGTTGATCGTGACGCATGGGCGCGCATGCCCATGAGCGGCGTAAATTTCAACGGCGGTTGACAATAATATTGTCAGCGGTGGTGATGAGCGGATTTTTTTGGTCGAAAAAAAGCGCGATAACTCGAGCGTTCGAGTTTTTCTAATAAATAGACAATTCGAGAAGATTCTCGACGCCCGTTAATTTTAAATTCTCGATTATTTATTAGCGAAAACATGCGGATTTCTGAACTCGAATGATCGAGTTGTAAAAGAAACATTGAGCGCATATCGAGATATGGAGGAGCGTGACGCGTCGCGTGTTGCCCGTTTTTCGGTAGGAAAGAGACAGAAGATTGTATTCTGTCCTCTTCTACTATCCGAAGCTAGCCGAAGCGCTGAGCTCACACGTACGCTTACGCTTACATCCTCATTACCCCCTCCACGCCGTGTTGCATGTTGCTTGCGGCGGAGATCTGGCAGCTTTGATCCAGGGGGACGTTCCCGACGCGCGCGCTCTCTCCCTCTCTCTCGCTCTCTCCCTCTCTCTCGCTCTCGTCTCCGAACCCCTCTCCCGTCCGCTCCCTCGCTCTCCCCGTCGCCCCGCCGGCCCCTCGCCTTCCTCCGCCGCGTGACGTCTCTCCGTTTATCTACCCGACGGCGAGCGGCTCCTCTCGCCCTACCTCCCTGCTCACCCGCGCCGCCGTCACCCTGCCTCTCAGATATCTTTCTATCTCTCTCCCTCTTACGGCGCTCTCTCTGGCACCAATGGAAAAAGTGGGTTAGAACCGATCCTTGCTCTCTACTTATATTTAATATATTACAAAACGTGTGTATATGTGTGTGTATATGTAATATACATATACAGGGTCTACCAAAAGTGTGGAAACCCCTAAATATCTCGGAAAATATACGTTTTACAGAAAAGTGTTTCCAACAAAAGTTGTAGGGTTTAAGAAGATCTATATACTGATTCTATCAGTTTGACCTTGGATGGCGTCGTCAAGGTCAGGTCAAGGTCACATTGACTTTTTTAAATGACACCCCCTACATTTGATTGCATATTCTTATAGCTTAATTCAAGAGCTTTCCAAAACACTATAATAATGTTCATTTTTATTAAGTACTTTGCGAGTTATGAGGGTTGAATGATAGAGTAGCGCCGGTATTAACATTATCCAAGGTGTACTACATGGAGGTTACTCGCTCGGATTTGCATCTGTTGTGTGTGTGATCCAGCTAACTAAGGCAAGATCGATTCCTCAACATATCCTCATATTTCGCTGAAGTCAAATTGCCAAAAAATTGCTCCATAAAACGTGTATGAAACGTCTCGTTAGTTCCTTCATTTACCGCTATGTGACGCACTACATGCAGTCTAACTCGCATTTAAAATTCAACTAAGAATGTATAAAGCTATCAAAGAACGAGCACCTTCTAACTTCAGCTTTGAGCAAGCAGAAATTAATTGTTATCGTCCAAATACAACGTACGATTAATTAAAATTAAACGTTTTAAAAATGGCTGGCGACTTGTCGGAACGTGAAAGAATCACTATCCTCATGATGCGTGGATGGGGTGATAACGAAAGATCGTTCTCTGATGTCGTTCGATTATTTAATGACACGTATCCGAACCGTCGAATTAATAAGTCCACTGTGTTAAAAACAATAGAACGTTTTAGACAAACTGGTAGCGTAAGAAATCGCTCTAAGTCAGGAAGATTGTCTGCAACCAACGAAGAAAAACAACTTGATGTTCTGCAGACATTTATTGAAGATCCCAATTCTAGTGTTCAGAGAGTCGCTCAAACTCACGATATTGCTCCCATGTCGGTTTGGAGAATTTTAAAGAAGAACAAGTTCCATCCATATAAATTGCAATACGTTCAAGAATTGCAAAACGGAGATGAGGAGCGTCGTATACATTTCTGTGAAAGAATGATGGCACTAATAGATGTCCGGCCCATCTTCCCTTATCAAATTGTTTTCACAGACGAGGCAACTTTTACCTTAACGGGAGAAGTTAATAATCAAAATTTTCGTTTCTGGTCAGATGAGAATCCGAATTGGGTGCGGGAAACTCACACACAACATCCACAAAAAATAAATGTATGGTGCGGAATAATAGATGGCTATTTAATAGGGCCGTTTTTTTTTGAAGAATATTTGAACGCTCAAAGGTATGAGAGATTACTTGTTGATCAAATAATTCCAGCCATACAGAATACTTTTCCAAATAATTTCCAAGAAATATGGTTTCAGCATGATGGAGCTCCTGCTCATTTTGGTGCAGGACCACGTCGTATTTTAAATGAGACTTTTCCGCTACGGTGGATAGGAAGAAGGAACGGAAATGAGGGAGGAGAGGATTGGCCACCTCGGTCACCAGATCTAACTCCTCTTGATTATTATCTATGGGGATATCTGAAGAGTAAGGTTTACAGAACAAAACCTAAAACCATTCACGAATTGATACAGCGAATAAGGGATGAAATGGCTTTGATACCTTTTGAAACGAATCGTAAAGTCATTTCTACATTCTACCAAAGATTAGCATATTGTCAGGAAGTAAATGGCAGCCACTTTCAGAATTTACTTTAACACATTGAAACACATTTGCAATCGTTTGGTGCAACCTAACCTGATCTCTGTATACACGCACCGCACGCACGCACACGCACACATTTCGAACAATTATTATGATAAATGAGCATCCACAAATTTATTTACTGTTTACTATGTCGATTGCTTTCCAGGTCTTTAAATGCTCGATTGTAATTTGGTTGGGTCTTTGCTTTTGCTGACTGGATCCACGACCGATCTTGCCTTAGTTAGCTGGATCACACACACAACAGATGCAAATCCGAGCGAGTAACCTCCATGTAGTACACCTTGGATAATGTTAATACCGGCGCTACTCTATCATTCAACCCTCATAACTCGCAAAGTACTTAATAAAAATGAACATTATTATAGTGTTTTGGAAAGCTCTTGAATTAAGCTATAAGAATATGCAATCAAATGTAGGGGGTGTCATTTAAAAAAGTCAATGTGACCTTGACCTGACCTTGACGACGCCATCCAAGGTCAAACTGATAGAATCAGTATATAGATCTTCTTAAACCCTACAACTTTTGTTGGAAACACTTTTCTGTAAAACGTATATTTTCCGAGATATTTAGGGGTTTCCACACTTTTGGTAGACCCTGTATATATATTATAAATATATTATACGATAAAGAATAATATTTAAATAATTATAATATATTTGTATAATGTATATATATATATATATATATATATATATATATATATATATATGTTAGCAATGTCGCGAGTAAAGCGGGAAGCGAGCACGGCGCTAGAGGAAGAGAGTCCGACAAGGAAAGAGAATCGACGATAAGTCTATATATATGTGTCTATGTACAAGTCTTGTCCTTTATTATAATTTAGTTAAAATAATTACACAGTCTTTTTTATTTAAACTACGCGATAAAGCTGAATTTCAATATACGCGAGCGACGGAGGCGATCGAGATAATCCGCAAACGACGAAAAAATGTTTTCTGAAAAACCGAGAGCTAAATGAGCGCGTTGGAGACTTTTGAGAAAAAGGCGCAGTGTTCTGCGATCGCGTCAATTTATACTAGAGCCCTTCTCGAAAGATCCCGATTTTTCGTGAACTCGGCAGTTACTGATACAACGTTCAAATTGAACGGTCTAACGATTTATTTATTATCATCGGATCTTTCGAGAAGGGCGAGCGCTGTTTTCGAATTTGCGCTGACAAAGCAATATCGCGCTATCGGCCGCCAGGAGCGCCGAATAAACGGTCGGGCCCTCGTCTCTCCTCCTTTTATGGAGCGATGATGTGTTTCGAACAATATACATACTGTCATATGACAACAGGTACAATTACATGTTATTAGTGGACGCAACTGAACGTCATGATGCGAAATCAGTAAGCAATGTCAATGCATACAAATTGTTTGTATCACAATTGTTTCGTAACTGGGAGTGTTTTTAAGCGAATGGGGCTCATATGTAGTGTTTTGTAAACGTTTCGACATCAGCTACAAGAATCTGTAACAAAAACTGACGAGTTCCATTTGAAATTTTTTACGTTATTTGTATACAGCTCGTAAGGGTCATTTCAAGGTCATGCCGTCTATGCCACATAATACATCTTTTCATACCATAAAAATTACCATAGAAATGTCTAAGACATTTTGTCGAAAAATGAATAGTTTCGGAAATAATTGTTTGCTTCCATACTTTTTCCCCACCCTGTATATATGCATATATATATATTGTTACGTGCGCGCCCGAATCACGGCCCTGCCGTTGTCCGGATCCCGTCGGCAAGAAGATTGTTTATAAACAACGACTGTCAGCCGAGTTCGGTTCCAGCTGTCAAGCTGCGCGGTCGCGTTTCTGTATCGAGCCGAGCCGAATTGCTAATATTGTGCTTTACGTTCTATGTTACCGTTTGTAGTGTTCTGTGTTGTGGTGTTGTGTATTAAAGTTCCTAGTTCCTTTCAAAAGTGTTCATTCATTTCGCGCGACTCACGAGCGGCCGATCTTTTCGCGCGCGTCTTCGATATTAATCGAAGTCCTCGCCGCGGGCGTAACATTTTGGGGGCTCGTCTGGGATAAAACGGACAAAACGGATAACTGTGAGAAAGTGACCGACAAACGTGAAAGAGTGATGGCGACAATAGCCGCGAAAAGGAGGAGAAGGGAACAGTCTGAGCCGCCATCGGAGGGACGAGCGACGGAACCGCGGGCGCCGGAGGCAGCGGCGACGGAGACAGCGGCGACGGAGACAGCGGCGACGGAATCTTCTGCTCTGCACACCGTCCTGCAGGAGATGCGGCGGATGCGCGAGGAGCAAGCGCGACGCGAGGAAGAGATCCAGCTTCTACGAGGGAGCCGGCTGCAGCCGCAGCCTTCACAGCTAAGTCCTTCCGAGTTTAGACCGGGGTCTCGGGAAAGTCGCGACTCAGAAATGCGAAACGAGACCGGATATAGGCTTAAGCCGGGCACGTTCGACGGGACGGTTTCATTGCGGGAATTTTTCTCGCAATTCTCCCTGATTGCGCGCGCGAATCGTTGGGACGACGCGACGAAGACCGTGGTGTTAGCGTCGTGTTTGAGGGGAAAGGCGCGCTCTGTTTTGGAGTCGATGAAGGATTTGGAGACTTGTTCTTTTGAGTAACTACAATCCAAGCTCGAATTGCGTTTCGGTGAGGGGCAATTGTCTCAGAATTGCTATATGCAATTCACCAATAGAAAACAGAAATTCGGGGAGGATTACGCGACTTTCGGCTCAGAGTTAGAGAGGCTTGCCCGTTTGGCCTACCCCGAATGCTCATACGCGGTGCGAGATAAAATTGCTTGCGCACAATTTGTTTCGTCGCTTCTCGACGGATTCGTGAGGAGGACTCTCCAGCTGGAAGGCATAACTTCCCTGAAACTGGCCGTAGAAAGGGCAAAGGCCATAAAAATAATTCAGGGAAAGAATTTTGAGAGGAAAAGGGATTTCGAAAGGCACTTTGAGAAAGGAAAGGGGGACGCGCGACCTCATGAGAAGAAAAGTGAAGAAAACGGAAAGAAAAAGGGGAACGAGAGGGGAAACTGGAAAAAGTCTATTACGAAGGAATGTTGGCTTTGCGGGAAAACTGGACATTTCCGTGCAGAATGTCCTGAAAATGTGGGAAACACGGTTTAGTTGCTCTCGGCGGGGGGAGAACAACTGGGAGGAGCGAAACCCCGCTATATATAAATCGTATAGGGTTAAATTCGGACTGTTTCAATTATAAAGGAAATTAGACGATAGCGAGTGTAATTTTAAGATAGATACGGGCTCCGATATTTCTATTCTTAATATGAGGTTAGTTAGGAAAGGTAAGCAGAGATTTCCTGTAAAAAAGGGCACAATTAATTATCCTTCTGGGGAGGAGGTCCCCATCGATTTTAAAGTAAGAGCGACAGTGGCTCTGGGAAAATTCTCCAAAGAAATTTCTCTGTATGTGCTGGAGATGAAAGAGGACTGCTTATTAGGCGTAGATTTTCTGAAGGAGGCTGGTTTGGAAAATGTTTTTGGGGAAGCTTTCGGTTTTTCGGGGTTCGTGGAAAAGCAGAATCTTAATTGCTCACGAATCCTAAACGTTTCCGAAAAAGTCCCTTCCATTTTGAAGGAACTTTACGTAAAGAATTCTGCGGACTTGGATAAGTCTCAGAAAGACGTTTTCGCGAGACTTTTATTCGAATATGATAATATATTTTCCGAAAAGATTGTTGCTGGAAATTGCGATATTTTGTCTCATGTTATTAACCTAAAAGATTCTTCTCCCAAAGCAGGTTCCTCGTCGTATTCCTATACAGATGCGGAGTAAAGTCGATAAAATAATTGAGGAGATGAAAGATCAGGGAGTCATTGAGGAGTCACAAAGTCCCTGGACTTCTCCCGTTGTTTTGGTCAAAAAGAAAGATGGAACGATAAGATTTTGTGTGGATTTTCGGAAATTAAACGAAGTAACGAAAAAAGACTCCTATCCCTTGCCTAAAATAGACGAAGTGCTTGACCAACTTTCAGGTAATTCTTGGTTTTCCACTTTAGATCTTAAGAGCGGCTATTGGCAACTAAAAATTCATTCCGCGGACAGGGAAAAGATTGCCTTTTCTATCGGGCGTGGATTGTGGCAATTCACCGTAATGCCTTTCGGACTGTGCAACGCCCCCGCTACTTTTGAACGTTTAATGGAAAAAGTTTTGCAAGGGTTACTGTTCAAAATTTGTCTGCTCTATTTGGATGATGTAATTATTTTCGGAAAGGACTTTCTTGAAATGACGGAAAATCTTAGACAAGTTTTTGCTCGGTTACGTTCCGTCAATTTGAAAGTAAACCCGAAGAAGTGTATTCTTTTCGCGAAGAAAGTAAAATACTTAGGGCACGTAGTTTCATCGGGAGGCGTTACCACAGATCCCGAAAAGATTTCCGCCGTGAGGGACTGGCCAATTCCACATACTAAGAAACAACTCCGAAGCTTTTTGGGGTTCTGTTCTTATTATTGAAAATTTGTCAAAGGATTTTCTTCCTTGGCTAAATCTTTGTATACCCTGACGGAGAATCAGGCTAAATTTTCTTGGGATGAGCAGTGTCAGAATGCTTTTTTAGAATTGAAACGAAACTTATCTTCTTCCCCTACATTAGCTTTTCCAAAGGGAGAGGGAGAATTTATTTTGGATACCGATGCTTCAAATGTTGGAATTGGTGCAGTCCTATCACAGAATCAGGAAGGGAAAGAAAGAATAATCGCTTATTTTAGCAGCGTATTAAGTAAGACCGAAAGGAACTATTGCGTTACACGCCGAGAACTTTTGGCGATAGTAGATTTTATAAAATTTTTCCGACATTACCTTCTAAGACGAAAATTTTTGATCCGAACGGATCACGTTTCTTTAAAATGGCTTCTGTCCTTCAGAGATTTAGAAGGGCAATTAGCACGTTGGCTGGAGAGACTCCAGCAATACGAATTTGAAATTATTTATCGGAAAGGCCGGATCCATAAAAACGCCGACGGACTTTCCAGACGGCATTGTGAATCTTCTGGCTGTGTTTACTGTTCCAAGGTCGAAAAGAAGAATTCGAGGGAGCTTCAAACATCCGTCGCTCGGATCCTTCTTACAGGAAACACTCTACAGGATTGGGAAAGAGAGCAATCCGAAGACCCGAGCCTCTCTCTGATTTACCATGGAAAGGAGACAGGCATACGCCCACTCCGTTCGGAGATACCCGATGGAGATGTTTCCGCCCGAATTTATTGGTCCTATTGAGACGCAATAAATATGGAAAATGGAGTTCTCTATAAGAAATGGGAAGCGCCAAATCTCAGATCAAGCATTTTTCAGCTTATTGTTCCTCGTAAGCAGGTTGATCGAATTTTAGAAGCGGCGCACGATTCTTCTTCTGGAGGACACTTTGGGGTCAATAAGACTTTGGATAAGATTCGCAAGCGGTTTTATTGGGCCACCTGTAAGCAGGATGTACAGGAATGGTGTAGAACCTGCAAAGTATGTGTGTCAAAGAAGGGCCCTTTAGGAAAAGGAAAGTCCCCGTTACAAATATATAACGTGGGAGCCCCTTTTGAGAGACTACAGATGGATGTGCTAGGTCCTTTTCCTACTACCACCCGAGGAAACAGATATCTCCTTGTCATCGTAGACTGTTTCACCAAATGGGTGGAGGCTTTCCCTCTGAAGAATATCAAGGCGCGGACAGTGGCGGAAGTCTTTGTCAACCAGATAGTTTCTAGACATGGAATCCCTCAGGAAGTCCATACAGATCAAGGAAAGAACTTCGAATCTAAGTTGTTCGCGGAGTTGATGACTCCTCTTCGAATTAAAAAGACGAGGACGACTGCTTTACATCCTCAATCAGATGGACAGGTCGAGCGTCAGCATTTAACCATCATTAATTATTTGTCCAAATTTATTTCAGAAAACCAAAGAGACTGGGATAGTTGGATTCCCATGTTTTTATTAGCGTACAGATCTTCTAAACATGAAACCACTGGTTTTACTCCTGCCGAGCTGTATTTGGGTCACGACCTTAGATTGCCCTTGGATCTACTTCTGGGAAGTCCACCAAGGGAAGGATCTCAATCCGAAGCTGACTTCGCTTCGAGCCTTAGAGGAAAATTGGATAGAATCCATTCCAAAGTTAGAGGGCGGATGGACATAAAATCTTCCCGAATGAAGAGCTGGTATGACCGCAATGCCAGACAAATTCTTTTCGAAGAGGGAGAGAAGGTGTGGTTCTTTAATCCTCGAAGAATTAAGGGAAGAGCTCCCAAACTTCAATCTAATTGGGAAGGCCCTTTTGAAGTAGTGAAGAAGTTAAGTGATGTGGTGTTTTGTACACAAAAATCCGTTAGGCATAAGAAAAAGATCGTCCAGATGCGGATAGATTAGCTCCTTTTTCTGAGAGACGATAGGGTAGATAGGGAAATAGCTTGGAGCCCGTAATAGAAAGTAAGATAGGAATTAAGTTTCTATTTTGCAGTTATTGCGTTTTCTTGTTATTTTATTCAACAGGTGAAGTGTTTTCTGAATGGAAAAGGAAAAGGAAAGCTGACACGAGTCGTAAGATGGAGATTTAACAACGTGAACTCCCAAAGAGAAGACTGCCTTGCCCACGGTTTTTGAGCCATGGTTTTCCCGTGGACCGGAGGGCGAATGCCGAGGCAGGGACTTGGGGAGTCCTTTTGGGACGACGGGTCCACGGTAGATACTCCCCTCTTGTCCGAAGAAAGGGGGGAGAAGGACTGAAAAGGACTCGCGCCGAGAAACAAGAGAATGGCTGAAATGGGAGACTGCCATGGAATCGGTTCTTGAGAGCCTGGCTAGCTCTCTGAAAGGAATCGGTTGGGAGCCTGCCCGGTGGATTAGGGCCTGATCAGAACGCTGCTCGGTAACCGGGAGCAGCAGCTCAGGGAGAGCAGGATATCGTTCGGGGTTCCTGGAAGTCCACGATGGTCATCGAGCCCCTTGCTGATTGTCGGGACGACAATCTTGAAGAGGAGGGGCAGTGTTACGTGCGCGCCCGAGTCGTCACGGTCCTGCCGTTGTCCGGATCCCGGCAAGAAGATTGTTTATAAACAACGACTATCAGCCGAGTTCGGTTCCAGCTGTCAAGCTGCGGTCGCGTTTCTGTATCGAGCCGAGCCGAATTGCTAATATTGTGCATTACGTTCTATGTTACCGTTTATAGTGTTCTGTGTTGTGGTGTTGTGTATTAAAGTTCCTAGTTCCTTTCAAAATTGTTCATTCATTTCGCGCGACTCGCGAGCGGCCGATCTCTTCGCGCGCGTCTTCGATATTAATCGAAGTCCTCGTCGCGGGCGTAACATTTTGCCGAGATCCCCAAGTGTTACGGCCTTGATGTCCGTGTTCATCGGGACGACGCCGATTAACGAGAAGAAGCACGTTGTCAAGAGGTTGTTGACAGCAGCGTCTGTCATCGGAGTTCGGTTCCAGCTGTCTGGCTGCGCGGACGCGAATTTGTATCGAGCCGCTAATTTTGTGTATTATCGTTCAGTTGTTATCGTTTGTGTTGCCTTGTGTTGTGCATTAATTCCAAGTTTCTTTTAAAAGTGTCTCTTTATTTCGCGCGACTCGCGAGCGGCCGATCTCTTCGCGCGCGACTTCGATATTTATCGAAGTCCTCGCCGCGGGCGTAACATTTTGGGGGCTCGTCCGGGATAGAACGGACTCCGCGGTAATTCCTTCCGAGCAACGTTTTTGTGCCAAAAAGACGGAGGAGACAGCTACCAATTTCGAGCTGCAAGAACCAGCGACGGAATCGTCGACGTCGGAGTCGGCGGCGATGGAATCGGCAGCCGGAGCGACGAGAGGAGGAAATCGCCGCGATGTTTCGCCGATACGACAAAAGATTCAGCTTCTTCGGAGAAACCGGCTACGGTCTTCTTCGCTACAGCTAAGTCGCTCCTATATTAAAATGTGACTAAATTGCACGCGAACAGATTCGCACGCGTAGCTTGTAAAGAATGTTTAAATGTTAAAAGAAAATAATTTTGAATAATTTATTTGCTACAGGTGTGAGTAAAAGTAAGGCGGGCTCGGATGTATCTCGGAAAGGGGATTAATTCTTTCTTTAGAATGCCTGGATGACAATTTTCGTGAATTCCAATATTCGTTTTAATGACGGTCGTATCGGTTCTAATCATTTCCTTGAACAAATTGTCATTGGTAGAGAATTCCTCGAAGAATTGTGGGAGGGACTCCCGAATTTATTTTTTTGATTAGGGAATGGTATTACATCCGAGACCCGAAAAGAAAGTTTTGGAAAGAAAAGTTTGGTGTTTGTCACTCACGTTTTATTATTTTACTGTTTAAAGGGGAAATTATTCCGAATTTGGCGACGAGGGCGAAAATGATTAAAAGAAAAAGGAAAAAGAAATTTTCTAGAAGTGCTGCCTCGCTCACGGTTTTTGAGCCGTGGTTTTCCCGTGGGCCGTAGGGCGAATGCCGAGGCAGGGATTTGAGGAGTCCTTTGTGGATGTTGGGTCCACGGTGGTTACCCCCCTCTCGTCCGAAGATCCCGCATCGGATTATGTTTCTGAGCTTCGATGGAACCCAAGAGAATGCATTGTCCGGTAACCTGTGGCAGCAGCGCAGAGTAGGACGAGAAGATGCAGCGGGAATTCCATTCGTCAGCTCTGGGAAGTCGATTGAGAAAAAGGAAATGTGTCGTCCGGTAATCTGCAGCAGCAGCTCAGAGTAGCACAAGAGGACACAATGGAACTCAAAGGAAATGTGCCGTCCGGTAATCTGCAGCAGCAGCTCAGAGTAGGACAAGAGGACACAACGGAGCCCGACAATTCGTAAAAATTTTGGAAAGTCCTTCTACCTTTAATTGTCGGGACAACAATTTAATAAGGAGGGGGCAAGTGTTACGGCCCTGATGTCCGTGTTCATCGGGACAGCGCCGATTAACGAGAAGAAGCGCGTTGTCAAGAGGTTGTTGATAGCAGCGTCTGTCATCGGAGTTCGGTTCCAGCTGTCTGGCTGCGCGGACGCGAATTTGTATCGAGCCGCTAATTTTGTGTATTACCGATCAGTGTTATCGTTTGTGTTGCCCTGTGTTGTGCATTAAAGTTCCAAGTTTCTTTTAAAAGTGTCTCTTTATTTCGCGCGACTCGCGAGCGGCCGATCTCTTCGCGCGCGACTTCGATATTTATCGAAGTCCTCGCCGCGGGCGTAACAATATATATATATATATATATATATATATATATATATATATATATAGAGAGAGAGAGAGAAAACAAGTTTAATTATTATAAAAAACTAAATTAAAAAAAAAAAAAAGTTTTATAATATATTTTTGTAATATAATTAGTACATATTTATATTTGTACACATATTTGTATAATATATTTATAATGTGTATATATATATATACAGTGACCGGCAAAAATAAAAAGCCACTTTCCTAGTTATACTGTTTTGCTTAATGAAAGAGTAAAAATATTAAAACGATGAGATTTTCATTGATGAAAGAAGAAGTATTTATTATTTATTTTAAAATTTTATGTTACAATTACATAAATTATTTTTTACTTTTCAGTTTTATTTATATTTCTTAAATATTGCTGTTTATTATATTGACAAAATAAAAAAGCCATTCAGATTTGTTCGATTTAATATATACAATATTTTGTTTGGTTGTCATGTCAACATGTTCGTGTTATTGCGCTCACTTCTCGTTGTTGTTAATCATTTTTGCAACATTGGCTTATCTCGATTATTACAAAAAATTCGCGGTCAAAAATGGGAGGAAGATCAATTTCCACACAAGTTCGAAACTTAATTGTGCGAGATATTCAAAAAGGTCTTTCCCAACGGAATATAGCCAAAAATTATGAAGTAAGTAGAGGAGCAGTAGAACAGATCAGAAGAAAATTTCAATCAACTGGATCGGTGGCAGATAGAATCGGAAGAGGTCGAAAACGAGCAACATCCAAGCGGAAGGATATGAAAATAATCCGTGAAGTTAAGAAAAATCCAAAGATTACTGTTAGAGAAATTCAGGAAAACATTTATCTTACTGTTTCTGACCGCACTGTACGTCGAAGACTCAATGAAGCAAATTTACACAGCCGGTTTGCACGTAAACGACCTTTCTTTAGCGTCACCAATAAGAAAAAACGTTTGCAATTTGCTCGGAAGTATGCAAATATGTCATTGACTTCTGGAAAAATATTTTATGGACAGATGAAAGCAAATTCGAGTTATTTGGACAAAAGAAGCGGATTAGAGTCTGGAGAAAACACGGCGAAGAGCTTCAAGATCGTCATATTCAGAAAACTGTAAAGTATGGCGGAGGAAATATTTTAGTCTGGGGATGTTTCTCATGGGCAGGAGTGGGAAATCTTGTCAAAATTAACGGAATTATGACAGCAGATGTCTACATTGATATAATAAATGAAAATTTGGAGGAGTGTTTGTTGAAACTCGGACTAGAAGATAATTTTATTTTCCAACAAGATAATGACCCGAAACACACAGCAAAGAAAAGTCAAGCTTTTTTTCGTTCCTGCCGAATTAAACAACTTGAATGGCCTCCGCAATCTCCAGATTTGAACCCTATCGAAAATCTGTGGGCAATTTTGGATAATAGGATTAATAAAAGCGGAGTAACTAACAAGAATTCTTATTTTGAAGCATTACAACTAGCCTGGGAGAATTTGGATCCACAACATTTAAAAAATTTAATTGAAAGTATACCAAAAAGACTGCAAAAAGTAATTGAGGCTAAAGGAAATCATATTAATTATTAATTAAAATAATATTGTTGTTTTTTTAAATCGTAATACTATGTTACCTTAACTGGCTTTTTTATTTTGTCACTCTTAAATAAATGATTATATAGAAATAAATACAGTATTAAATAAAAAATGATTTCTTTTTAATTAGAAACATTAAATTACTTAATAAATTTTCAGTTTTAGTTATAAAAAACTTTATAATAAATTTTTTTTACCTTTTAGCATCAAATCAGTTTTATAGTTAAGGTGGCTTTTTATTTTTGCCGGTCACTGTATATATATATATATATATATATATATATATATATATACATTATACAAATATATAATTATTTAAATATTATTCCTTACCGTATAATATGTTTATAATATGTATGTGTTGTGACGTGACGCCCGTGCGTACCTCAATACGAAGCGCAAGGACCCCGACCGGAACCGGACCGGCCCTGCTTGGGGCCGACCCGTGAAGGGCGCGACACGGCCCTGCGCCAATTAGATTCGGCGAGGAATCGGGGGAAACGGTCGTTGACGTGTCTCCTGCGGACCTCACGCTTCTCACTGTTCGGTAGACGAGCGACTGGTAAAGACGCAGATCCCGAGACAAGCGACAAGAGCCTTTTTTGACGATCTTGGAGGATAATTCCGGTGAGACGAACGATCACTTTCGTAAGGCCAACAATTTCGCTGCCGCTCGGGTGAATTGTATCGGGCCCTCGATTTTACGTGTCGGATAATATCGATTATTCGCGTTTATCGCACGTGGCTCATACGCCATTAACATTTCCGTTCTTCCGCGATTTCGGGAAATATTCGAACAGAGGGGCCGAGCGATTCGTCCGAGCTTTTGTTGCAAGACCGCTGCTTCCCCGGGAAACGCTGCCGCCAGTCATCGTGTCATATTTCGCGTTGTCATATTTTGTAAACTGTCCGCGTTTTCGTGAGATCTATCGTCGTTGTGAGATTATTTCGTTATTATTTGCATAATTTGTGCGTTACGGCTGTCGTAAATTATCAGAAAATCTTTGTGTTTCGATCGAAAATCGTCATATTAACGTGACGTCGTTGTATTGTGCCGTACGCCCTGCTGCAGTCCATCGCGCGGGGCTCGCGTAATATCGATTGCTGTCGAGTAGATCTCGGGCGAGCGGGACAGTATCGCGGATGCGATTAATTGCCGCACCCTCATTAATCCGTCGGCTAATGATTTACCCTTTCCAGCTTTTCCACGATAGACACGCATCGACCGCGTGATTCATGCTCTGTCTCGCTCGCTCTTGATCGCGGCCGATGCGCATCGATAGCGTGCTGTCTTTGTCTCGCTCACGGGACTCGCCGCCGTTAATGCAAAACGATAAATTCCACCGAATTGCGACTGGTTGTGCGCGTAAATTTATGTCTGGATGGCAACCATGTGATTAAATACGTCGATTTTATGCAATTTTCTTTCCTCGACGACATATATATGTCATGAATTTTTTATGATTACTATTAGTTTTCTCTCAGTGTTTACGACCGTTTTCGACTTCCTCTCCTCCGCTTTCCGCGAACTCCACGCCTCTACCGACATCGTTTGCGTGAGCTGCCGAGATTTCAGACCGTCACGATCGGCCCTCCGATTTTCTTTGCGATAAATTAGCGTTTCGCGCGGCGCGGATATTCGCGCCTGGCGCCCAAAAATTCTCGCTTTTTGCGACCGCCGAGTCGACGGAGGACGATCGTGCCGAAGGTGTGCCATGGACCAACACCATCGGTCCTCAATAATTTTCCCCGTTTAGAAAGACAAGCAAATTAACGGTCACAGTGTATACATATTGTGACGTGATGCTTTTTGAGCTCCGTCACAGTGACCCTGTCGAGGGGAGAAAGCGAGCGCGGGGTCGTCCCTCGCGCCTGAGGGGGAACTATAATTATCCGTTGAGATTAATTTCAGTATAAATTTAAGGTTCGTGCGTAGAATGCGGCGACCTGTGCGAGCGTGCGATATCGCAATATGTATACGAAGATCCTATAAGATACCGAGAGGAGATGAAAGTGTATATGAAGATCCCGTAAAATACCGAGAAGAGATGAAGAAGGAAAAAGGTTATCGCAAAACAGGTACGAGATCCCGCGCCGCCGCTAGTTATATATCGGAGCAATATTAATCCCGAAAAATTTTCAGAGTAATGACGGCAGAGAATCATGACGGACAACCTTCCAGGCTGCAGACTGGGAAACGGAGATGATTCCGGAAGCAGACGAGGATATGGCCGGTCGCGTCTGAGCGAACAAAGACTACCTTTAGATACCGCTGTCAGTGGATTCTGGACCCCTGTGGAAGGGCAACCGGCCGTCCAGCAGCCAAAATTTTGAAGGGGCGGAGAAACAACCCTCTTTTCAGCGTAAATTGACAAGATGCGCGGAAAATCGGCGCGGGATTCGACGGCCTCGCGGACCCATTCCGTTATCATCACTGTTCGGTGAACCTCGATAGTGTAAAGTCGAATCTGGACCTCGAGGAGACGACCCACCTAGGACGCCGCCGCCAACTCTTACTGTAAGCCGCCGCACAGGTAGCCACTCGATTTTCTCCCGGAAACAGCTGGCGTCACCAAATTCGGAATACCGTCGCAAGGCGACGGTCATCTCGTATCGCGTTATCGTGGAAAGCCTGTGTGCTTCTCGTTAATTACCGGACGCCAGCTGACACCGGGTGTCGCGGATTTGTCTCTCTCAGGGGATTCGTACCGACAGTCGCTTATCGTACCGTGTATCTCGTACCGTACCGTATAGTATCGTACCGTTTCCGTACCATCTTTCATTTTACCGTTACGTTTCGTGCCGAATGGTGAGTCTCAACGTGATGACGAAATTCTAGCCGTTCCGTATAACGTAAAAAAAAGCGGGATTTGCGCGAAAACTTTCTTCGCGAGCAGACGTTACCGAATTTGCGAAATCTGCTCAGCAAGAATAGTATATGTCGCGAAATCTCCGTCTAAATTGATGACCGTTAACGTGCGTTTTGAAATTATTTCGTTCGAGAGTCTGGTTTGTTTTCACCGAGTAAGAAAGGTCGTGATAAGACCGTTAAAGAGTGCGAGACAATACCCGTGCCGATGTACTTGAAAATTACTGTTAATAATAACCTTTGTTATTTATTGAATGTTGTCGAAAATTATCGCCGATTATTATACGAAATTTAATTCGATTTATATCGAAATATTTTGTGAGGCTTGTGCCTCTGAATGTATGCGGAAATCGTACTCAAATATTATATTTTGCTCGTTATCAGTTACTTTCGAATATCCGTATTATAAGATACCGTCAAATATTATATAAAGTTTAGTTCGATTTATATCGAAATTTTACATGAGGCTCGTGCTTCTGAATGTGTTCCGAAATCGTACGCGTTTGCTCTATTCTGATCGTGATTCTTATCTTGTAATTGATTACCGCTAATTACCGCTGATTACTGTAGGAAATATAATTCAATTTATATCGAAATCTTTTGGCAAGGTTCGTGCCTCTGAGCGTGTTCTGAAATCCGACTTATTACTGTATTTCGATTATAGATTCCTTCGCTGTTAATTATTATTTGAGTTTTCTTATCGCGATTCGTGAGACATTATATTCGTTTTCATATCGCTCTCATCGTTATATTATAATCGCGCATTATACATAGATCGTTTCCGTTAGGATTATGTGACCTTCGCGTCATCCGTTATAAGTCTTAATTCCTTTGTCTTTCAAACTCATATTATCAGTTATTTATATTCCAAGACTTATCTTTTCTTTCTTTGTTCTTTTTTTTTTTGTTATTATCGAATCTTGTCTATCATCTTATTATTATCTCTGTTACATCGTTTATTCTGTATTCTAACTGTTCAATATATGTATTTTAAGTAATTGTAAGTAAGATAAATTGAGTGTCGATTATTTCTCTCTCCTAGAAATCATCTAGCGTTCTCTCTCTATATAATTCACAAAGAATCCTGTCTCTCTGCCACATACTGAGCTCTGGGTTATCGGACCTTATCGTTATCATACCGTTATCGTGGCGCGGAAATACCGCGCCTGGCGCCCAATTTCACTCTCCTTTGGGAAGACTTGTCCGATATCGTATGTTACCGAATTTTTGAAGATACCGCCTTAATAACTTTTAATCTAATTATCGTACCGGCCAAAGCTTGCACGCTACCTCCTCGGGATCGGCGTTCTCGAGGTGGGCAACAGCGTCGCAATATATATATATATATATATATATATATATATATATACACATATGTACATGTATATAACATGTATCAACGTATGAATATTTGGATTTAATTTCTATACGTTTCACTTGAATTGATTTAGTACATTCTTATGTTATATTTGCATTAAAATCTAATGATAATTAAACATTAATTTTCATATTTTTTTTCAAATAAGAATGCAGACCGATATACATATATAGGGTGGACCATTTTAAGTAATCCACTCAAATATCTCTTAGGGAAAGCCTGCAATCAAAAAATGACCTATTTTTAAGAAAAAATATGTAATTTGCAATTAACAATTACATATTTTTTCTTTGAAACAACTATGTGTTTTTTACACCAATTGATTTCTCTCATTATTTTGTACATAAAAGTATTAAAGCAAGATAATCGAAAAATGAATATTTTACTAGATATTTTATGGTTTATACAAAATTAAGAAATGATTTCAAGCCTCATAACTCGAAAAGTACTCAATGAAGAAATACTTTATTATAGTGTTTTGGAAAGCTCTCGAGATAAGCTACACGAATATGTAATAAAAAATTTGGAGTTCCATTTAAGAAATTGAAGGTTACCTTTACGTCATCTTCAAATGACTCTCCAAGGTCAAATCATTGCCACTATCTGATGGCCCCCTTCAAGCCATACAACTTTTATTGAGGTCATTTTTTGATTGCAGGCTTTCCCTAAGAGATATTTGAGTGGATCACTTAAAATGGCCCACCCTGTATATACACTAGTCACAAAAATTAAGGGATATTAAAAAAATTCCAAATTTTTAGGTGATTTTCAACAGGCTGTAACTTGGAGGGAAATGATCGTACAGAAAATTTAAACAAAGGAAATTGTAGCTTCAAGTGTCTAGTTTTCAGATCTGGACTTGAAAATTTTTTTACATGCGCAGTTTATAAGTAATCGTAAGAAAACCACCGGAAAAAAAATTTTCCAAATTTTTACTCTTCTTCGAAACGGTCTATGAACTTCAATAAATTTTTTTTGATAACGTCACCATAAAGATCTGTTAGATAATTTAATTCTCTTTAATTTGACCTACTTACGAGTTCTGTACGATGATTTGGCGCTGAGTTATCGTCGATCAAAGCAAAAAAGTCCTTTTTGACTTTAACAATCAATTATTCGCGAAATAATGATCGTACAGAAAATGAAAGTAGGGTTTTGTAAACTGCAAAACATTCTCTACAAGGTGTAATTAATGGCTTTTGATAAAAAAATTTTTTCTGAAGTGAAGATGTTGGCTGAAAAAAAAGTAAAAAATTGCATCTTTAAGGATATTTGGATAACTTGGAATAACTTTGCATATAATGGGTTAACGAAGGATATCGTCTGTAACTTTTCAACCACAAAGTGTCCTGCAAAAACTCTGAAAGTTTCAAAGCGCTGCGATTTTTTTTTCTTAGTGCCCGGAAGATTTAAATTTATCGTTTTTGCGAAAAATCAACGTAACGAGCAATTTTTCACTTCTTATTCAATTTTTTTAAGTTCAAAATGTTTTTTTTAGCAACAATCCATATTTCTTTGATCAAAAACTTTAATTGTTGTAAAAAATTGAAAAAAAAAATTTTTTTTGCAAAAAAAAAATTTGTGAAAAATTTTGTTTTTCAAAATTTTTTTTCCTAACATGTTCACAATGCTTCATTATTGCAAAAAAAAATTTAATCGGTTTTTTACTGACACCGCCGGCATTAGCGTTACCCAAAGCGTACCACGTGGAGGTTGCGCGGTCGGATTTTCTAAGAAAAAATATGTAATTTACAATTAACAATTCCATATTTTTTCTTAAAAACAACTGTATGTTTTCTTTACACCAATTGATTCCTCTCATTATTTTATACATAAAAGTATCAAGGTAAGATAAAAAAATGAATATTTTACTATATATTTTACGGTTTATGTAAAACAGAAATGATTTCAAGCCTCACAACTCGGAAAGTACTTAATGAAAATTAATTTAATTATAGTGTTTTGGAAATCTCTCGAGATGAACTATAAGAATATGCAAAAGCATATAGGGTGTCCCGTTTAAAAAGTTGGATGCGATCTTCATGTGACCTTCAGGTAACTCTTCAATGTCAAACTAATGACATCATCTTATGTCCCCCTTCAAGCCATACAACTTTTGTTTGTATCATTTTTTTCTACAATAAAAATTAAAAAAATTATGAGGATGGAATTTTTTAAATGGGACACCTTATATATGTATAAGCAAGGATTACTTTAGGAACCTATTTAGTGGGTGACGTTTAATTGAACACATTACATATTAACTAGGTAAACATAGGGCTCTCTGATTAGTCAATTGTTCTAGTTACTTTAAGAATTGTTCTAGTTACTTTAAGAATTGTTCTAGTTACTTTAAGAATTGGTAAGTAATGATGTCAAATCACACTATACCCAAATTTTCCCTTACGAAACCATTTTTCTAAAATAACAAAACCTCAACAAATAATTATCATAAAAAATTAAATATCAAAACTAAATAGGAAATTAATAATTACTATTAGCCAAGTACTTAAGAGCAATTTGTAAATTTGATATAATATTTGCCATGAAATCAATTTTACATTGTAGAAATATTATACATAAATTCTCCCAAAAAAATTAAAACGCATTTTATATTTATTCAAAGAAACTTGATTTTTAAAATATTTAAAATCAACACTAAATTAGAATTAGGATTCTTTTAATTCCTAAAACATTTTCTATATAATGTATATAATTTTAAAAAAACATTTTAAGCAAATTTTAAATTGCACAATCTTTAAATCGAAATAAGTTATAGAAACTTGGCGTGCCCAGATTATAATCAAGCACATTTAATATTTAATTGTATAACGTCTAAGATTTAACATTTCACTGGGGATATATTCGTTTATAATGTAAACGATTCGGGCATGCCATGTTTTCATAACTTATTTTGACTTAAAGATTGTGCGACTTAAAACTTGCGTAAAATGTTATTTTTTTTACAGACGGACAGACAGAGAATGTATGTGCTCGCATATGTGTCTGTATGTCCCCCCTGGTGGCCATCGTGCGGGAGGGCGATGAAGGGTCGCCCTCCTGCAGGATGGGGACCAGGGGTCGGCACTTCGCGATGGTGTGGTGGGGGACCATCTGCGACCTTATAGGCATCCCTCCTTCGCTGAACCTGGCCCAGTTTGAAGACGATCTCGGCGAGGTAGAAGAAGCTGTGAGGAGCGGCCTCCCCGGACCGGTCCTCGTGATGGGTGACTTCAACTCCAAATCTCGGAGTTGGGATTGCCCGTCCGAGGATCGGCGTGGGGTGACGCTGCGGGATCACTCGGGCTGATCCTGTTCAATGTCGGGTCCGTCGCCACATGCGTGAGGCCGCAGAGGAAGTCCATCGTCAATTTGACGTGGGCCTCCCCTGCGGTTTTGCGCATGGTGGGGGGATGGAGAGTGGCCGCTGAGCTCGAGAGCCTGTCAGATCACAGGTACATCGAGCTTGGTCGCCCGACATCCGCCCACCCGGCCGGACTTGCAGGAGAAGTGTAGGTGGTCCCTCACCAGACTGAACCCAGACCTCTTGATGGCCTCGATGCAGGCCTCGCTATGAGTCTGGGGGGAAGAAAGCTCCCTCTAGCGTGGGAAGGAAATGAAGTGAAGGAGTTGGCATCGAGGCTTCGCAGTGCTCTCTGGGGAGCTTGCGACGCCTCGATGTCAAGGGTAAGGAGGGGATGCGGGAGGAGGTCGGCGTACTGGTGGATCGAGGAGATCGCGAATCTCCGCGATGCCTCGGTCCTGGCCAGACGCCGACTTCAAAGATGTATGCAAAGGAGGAACCGTAGCGAGACCTGTATTGAGCGGGCGCGAGGGGAGTGTCGGGATGCCCGACACTCCCTCGGCGCCGCCATCGGGAGGTCCAAGACCAAAGCTTGGGAGGAGCTGCTCGCCTCCCTGAACGAGGATCCGTGGGGGCGCTCGTACAAAATGGTTCTCAAGAAATTGAGGCCGCGGGCGCTTCCGACCACGGAGTCTTTGGCTCCTGGCTTCCTTGGGGAGGTGGTGGAGACCCTCTTCCCCGGGGGAGTGCCCTTCCCCCTTTCGGACCGTATGCCCGAGTGGAGGGAGGGCTGGGAGGTGACAGCGGAGGAGATGCGGGATGTTGTCCGGAGGATGAAGTCGATAAGGCTCCCGGTCCGGACGGCATTCCGGGTAAGATTTGGGCCCTGGTCATGGGAGAAGCTGGCGGGTCCCTGAGGTACCTCTTTCCGAGGTGCCTCAGAGAGGGGGTCTTCCCCTCTCTTTGGAAGGAGGCGCTACTAGTCCTCCTTCCAAAGGGAGGAAAGGACCCCGATGATCCATCGGTTTACCGACCTCTCTGTCTTTTAGATGAGGTCGGTAAGTTGATGGAGCGGATATTGGTGGGACGGCTCATTGAGCGCCTGCAACAGGTTGCAAGGCTCAACGAGTCCTAGTTCGGGTTCCGGGCGGGCCGGTCGACCATCGACGCGATCGATGGTCTGCGGGCTCGCTCGGAACAGATAGTACAGCACGGGGGAGTGGCGTTGGCTGTGACCCTGGACATAGCCAACGCATTTAACACCCTCCCGTAGGACCTGATAGGGGCGGGGCTACGAGCGCACGAGTAGTGAGACTATGTCAGTTCTAATCCAGGACCTCTCAGGGGGGGTGAGGCGCGAGGGGAATCGCGGTACCGGGGGAGTGACGTCACGCGCGGGGAAGGAGGAACCGCGGCGCGTCGTGGGTGACGTCACCCGCGGGGAAGGGGGATCCACGGCGCGACCGATGGACGAGGGGGTCCGCGCAGTGAAGGGGGATCCGCGGCGCGACCGATGGACGGTGATGTGAGAAGGACAGCGCTACGTATGAGAAAAGGACAGTGCAAAGTGTATGAAGAGGACAGTGCTACGAGTGCAACAAGGATGGCGTTAACGTGGGACAAGGACGGCGTATAGGTGGGAGAAGGACGACGCAAAGGTAAGTGAACAACGAGTATATTCTAAGCGAAAGAGAGAGAACGATAATATCGAGAATAACAACGCGTGCGAGAGAGAACAATAGCGCAAGAACAACGCGAGTGAGAGAGAACGCATATGAAAGAGAGAACGATAGCGTCAAGACGACGTGTACAAGAGAGAGAACGATAATAGCGCGAAGACTTACAACTAGCGCGTGCGAGAGAGAACGATAGCGCGAAAACGACATGTACAAGAGAGAACGATAATATCGCGAGACTTACAACTAGCGCGTGCGAGAGAGAACGATAGCGCGAAGATGACGCGTGCAAGAGAGAACGATAATATCGCGAGACTTACAACTAACGAGTATGATAGAGATAGCGATACTTAAAATTAGCGCGAAAGAGACGCAAGAGAGACGCAAGGATGGGGACGCATGGAGAGGTGCATAAATAATTAGATTTTTTGTTTTAAATCAAAATATAAAATATAAATTTATTAAAAATGTGTGTATTTACAATTGTGTGTGTGTGTGTGTGTGTGTGTATGTACTTAAAATTAAGAATATAATAAGAATAATAAAATATAAGAAATAATAAAATTTAAAATATAATTAAGGGTGCGGGGGGGGCAGGGGAGCAAGGTGAGGGGGTCGCTCCTGTAACAGAAAAAAAGATGCGCGTTAATATAAAACTATAGTTACAATATAGTTATAAAAATACTTACATCTGTGCTCCCCATTCTGTACACCATTGGGTGCCCAAATCTCCCTGGGCACCCAAATCTTCTCCTCCATATAGGGCTCTTCCCCGAAGAGCCGCCGAAGGTCGAAAACATCCTCCTCATCTGGAGGACTCTCCGGGGCGTCGCCCCACATGAAGGAGAGATCATATCGTCTCCCCTGCCGCTCTGCCCGCACCCATTGTCGATGTTCTATATTTATGAACCCCGGTATTTCAACTTCAGATAGGGACTAGAAAATAAAAAATATAAGTAATATAAATATAAATATAAAATAATTTATAAAATATTCGCAAAATCAATACTCACGTTCCAATGGAAGGCCAGTTTAACCAGCAGGACCGCAAGCAGGTCTGAGAAAGCCTGCTTCCACCCCGGGCAATTTTCGTAAATGTATTCCATTTTTTTATAATATGTATTTGCTTGTTCACAGCAGTTTTGACAGACTCGTTTTGTCGCGAGCAATCAATGACCGCTAGAGGACCGCAATGTAGAAATTTTGGAATGGTTAATAGCGCGGTGCTATTATCGCATCCGTAATACGATTTGCGAAAACGAGAGTACATGTCGAATAGGACGGCGAATCTATTTTTTTCAAAATCTAAATTTAAATCATCGTAGGGATAAAATTCCGAGTTTAAATAGAGTTTAACGTTGGTCAATTTGCAGTTATCGAACAATGTAACATCTTGTGACACCGAATTCTTTTTACCAGTTTGCAGTGCAAAGATCACGTATCGCGGTTTCTCTAGCTGGGAGGCGGCTTTCATGGTCCATGAATGTTTGATCGTGCTATGTAACAGAGGAAATTCGTATAGATCCCAAGATCGGAAACTCATGTTCAAATATCGTCAGCTTTCCAACATTCGCAACATTGATAATTTATTAATCTCGTTCAATATTACATGAGGCATACGCCACTGTATCTTGAGTAATTCAATCTCAGCTTCCGACGACGGATGTCCGAATAGAATTATTATCGTTGCGCGAACGTATCAAAATCAATTCGTGACGAGCGTTAATCACAACGCGTTTATAATCTTCGCAAAATCCCAGCAACATGTTGAGCGGCACGCAAAAGTTGAAATAATTTTTGTCACCGTTGTACGTCAAATCCCACGATGCATTCTTCAAGTTTATACTTTTCTGGTGTGTTAGAGGGACATAATTTTTGAGCGTCGATGTTATTCCAACATTTCTGTTGCGATCAATCTCTACTCCGTTGAGTTCGTATCAAAGCTCATCAAACATGAATGCGACGCAATTGTTTCCCAATACAACCTTCATTTCATCATTCGCTTTACGCACATTAAATCTTCCCTCGATGTAAAGAAAGCTTTCGCACGGTAACGTGTATAAATCCTGATGTGTATAGGTATTCGTATCTCGTCGCTGTATCCAAGCGTCGTATTGGCGTACGGATTGTACGTATGAGTCTCAATCTTGACGATGCGATCATCAAAGACTGGCTCACCTCCGATATTCAAAACATCAATCATTCTTTTCGTACGATGAATCCCAATGATTTCAAAAATTCACGATTCAACGCGCTCAGCTTCTTTTTAACGACAATCTTATTATTGTCACCCGATACTGCTCGCCTTACTGCAATAGTATTGTCCCGCGTAAAAGTATTGTCTCTCGCGTGCTCCGTTTCGTTCAGTACAAGCATACTATGTTTGTCGCCGCCGTATATGCAATCTTATGGTAATTTCCTCTCCTCGAAAATCGAGCAATCGACCTCTTTGATCCACAATACGTATCGTTAAATCCGTAATGCTCCGTACAACGATCGGCAGATAAATGATCTGTGCCGGCGTTTCCGATATCTTATATCCTGGCGGTACGCTCGGTGAAAATTCATGTATCGTGTGTACGCGCATGCCGTTGCTGTACGCACCAGTAGTCACGTTGCATTCTATACGAATAATATTTACGTTTATAATATTAACAGGTTCGTCTGATTCATACCACTTGCGAGGTTGCAATATACGATTCGACGAGAATCCAAGCTAGGATCCTACATTGTCGGGTTTGGTAAAGTTTATTCTGTAGGCGCATTTGATTTCACTCTTTAGCGTACTGTGATTGGCGCGGAGCGCTATTGGATATTCCTCATCATAATCGTTTTCACCATCTCTGGAAAGGTGTTCATCTCGCAAAATTGCGCGTTTGAGATAATCATTTATGGCGTGCAATTTGTACGATCCTTCGGGAATCGTAATTTTCTTGTCGACGTTGCCAAAATAAAATTTATTATTCGAAAAATTTACGTTCGGAATCGTGTGATAAGTTTCAAAATCCGTTAATCCGAGCTCGTAATCGGCATCGGTCAAATCTATAGCGGGGAAATAGCTTACAGCGAGAACGCTGCTTCTGCCAATCAACGTAAGTGTCAGTGACATGTCGAACGAATACTGAGTCATGACGATGGATTGTCAGGCTTTAAATTGATTGTTTGAAGAAATTTTAAACACAACTGTGCACAGATACTCTGATTATAACTTTGATAAGATGTGTAATTGTATTCAATTTTCACTCGTCCGAAATATCGTACAAGTTCCTTGAGCGGTCGAAGATTTCCAAAACTGTCGAAATATACGACACGATCGTCCCTCTTTGCGTACGCTACCCAATGAGTACCGGGACCATCAACGTCATCCAAATTGACGATACCGCTCTCGTTTCGTCGTACGCCGCTTATCGGTAAATTATTGCGCATGAAAACACCTCTAAAGAAAGGTATACACATACGTTTCGCAAATTGTTCCAATTGCACGTTAGTTGTCGCACCCGTAGGCATTTTTAATGTTTTTTCGACATTTTTTTTTTCTCTTAGACTTTGTTGAGAATCCCTGTCCACGCTTGTACGGAGCGAGATAAAGTCCGCGACCTTCCATAGCGCGATTGTGACGCTGCATCTCTTCCAGCTGACGTTGCGCAGCCTTGCTATCGTTTACCGCCTTTGCGATTCCCGCCGCACCGCCGGCCAATGAATCGACAACTCCCAACAACGGTAAAAGTGATAAAATACCACCACGTTTCGCTACTGGAAGTATTCGTTTCTTCCTCCTCTTTGTCGTCGATGGCTTTTTCATCCCCATGCCGAGTTTTGTCTTTGCCTTCATTGCCGCCCAAACAGTCGTAGCGGCTGCTCTTTCACCGAGAGTCGAATCCCTCGCGGTAATGCGTTCTTGCGCTCTTGCAGCTAGTATGCGATCAGCGATGTGACGTTGGTCGAGGTCGTTGCTTCGCGCGTAAGCAATGTTGTGTTCACGACACGCCGCGTCCAATGGATTAATGCCTCGATCACCTCTAGCCAATCGTTTCTCTAATCAAGTTCCCGGCCCGCAAAACTGATAACCGGGAATATGTAATTCGATGAGAAGCGCGTTTATCGCATGATTTAAGAGACCGCTACCTCTTACGATTCTCGCTGACATTCGTAGCAATCTTTTATCAACGGTGGTGGACCGTCAATGTGCGTTCGCTGCCACGGCTGGTTGTAATGTCGCATGCACGAACGATATTGTCGAACCTCCGGATCAGCCTTTATATATTCTGGAAGCTTGTTCCACAATCGTTCCACGTAATCACCAAAATTTTGAAGTAATAAAATCTTTGGGATATACTACAGTTGTTTGGTGGTAAGCCCGAGAATGTCTCTCTCATCCGACAGAAGGAGAAACATTTTTGATACTGACCGGTTTCGAGTCGAGACACTTCTATAAATAGGTCTCCCCCTCGCGATCATTCGCAAAATTGATTCGAAAGAGAAAACATGCGGTTCGTGCGACAAGCGCGGTTAATCAAAGTATCAAATTTCGATGATAGACTAATATCGGAGAAAAAAGTACGCAAGCATGGAAACATGCTGCCGACTACTATACGCGGTATCGTTTGCGGCCCTTCAAATTGTGGTAAGACGTGTTGATTAGTTTGATAGAAAGTCCGCACGGTGTACGTTTCGAGAACGTGTACGTATACTCGAAATCGCTTCAACAGCCGAAATACAAATACTTGGAAAATTTACTAGCACCTATAGATGAAATCGGCTACTTTACATTCTCTAATAACAGCGATGTCATTCCACCGAGTGAGGCGCTTCCGAATTCCATCTTTATCTTTGATGACGTGGCGTGCGACAAGCAGGATACGATAAGAGTGTACTTTGCAATGGGTCGACACTCGAGCGTTGACTGTTTCTATCTTTGTCAGACGTACGCCAAGATACCTAAGCATCTTATACGTGACAACGCGAACCTGCTGATCCTGTTTAAACAAGACGGCACAAACTTGAAACATGTGTACAACGATCACGTGAATACCGATATGTCTTACGACGATTTCCATGCATTGTGTCAGAAATGTTGGCAACGCAAATATGGCTTCGTAGTCATTGATAAAGATAGTACGTTGATCAATGGACGATATAGAAGGGGATTTAATGATTTCGCGATACCGTAAAGCGATCAGTCATCATCGACACATCGATCGAGCATCATGAACGACGATCGTGAAAAGATTGTGACAGAGATTGCAAAAACGAGCGGATCGATTCGCAAAAAATATCGCGCTTTGAAAACTGGTAAAATGGAGGAAGATATCATATTGGAAAGGCAATTTAAACCGATTACCGAGCCTTTAAAACAGCTTGTCGAAAATACTGTGGAATCTGATGCGTTGAAAATCGAACCGTTGAGTTTGACGTTTGAGGAGAAGCAAGAGGAAAAAATAAAAGAGTCCAAGCAAGGATTAAAGCGAGCACGGATAAATATGCCGATAAACGATTCACCGATATATTCGACACCGAATCGATCAAAGCGAAGGAAGCAATTTTCTAATATGGCTACTGTTTCTACTCCGATAAAAGTACAACCGCGTCAAACAATACCATCCACATCCGTCGAAGAAATTTACGAGACCACACCCGATTCGTTTGTAACATCGGTCCGACACGAATTAGAAACGTCCGGAGGTCAGAAAACGTTCTGAGAGCATTTAGGTCCACTGGCGCAAAAATATATAGGAGATATTATGAGTGTTGATAAAAATAAGAGCATGGATTACGTCTGCGGTGTTAAATTTACCAACGAAGGAATGATGCTCGGTGATAAATGTTTCGATGTGGACAAGGAAGATAATATAATTATCGATGGAATAAAATATAAGGGGGAACCGAAGGAATCAACGATTTGATTTTTAAAAAATTTCCCAATCATAAAAAATATACTTGAGACAATTTGCATAAATATCAAAGTATATTAAATATAACAAATGCGCATAAGCGCGACAACAAAGTTAATAATCCTATTAAAACTAATAAAGGATACAAGTACAAATATATAATTGCACCATTATTCCCCGATAGAAAGATGGGAAGAGGTATAGACGCGCCGCGCACCATGACGCTAAGCAACAACATGATCGATTACGTGCATTGGAACGATCCCAACGAATTGGTGGATCGTTTGCGATTGCTGGACGCCTCGCGTCGAGCCAGCAACAATGCTCACGACAATGAAATCTTGTCAATTATCGAAGAACTTCGCGAGGCCGACATTATTATAAATTAAACTATGCGTCGGCGATACGCGTCATTCGGTCAATGTTCTCGGTACCGAAATGTCGATTAATAAATTTGGATTATCGTTGGGAACGTCGAACAATTTGTACTATGAATGGAATGGATTATTGAGAAATTACGTTCGCGATAACGCTCTCTGCCAAACTACTACCGGCTTTGACGCAAGGTCGCGCAAGATTCAACGCGTAGCGCAACCGGAAGCTGATACCGACGCCGTCAACAAACGATACGTGGATAAACTTTGAGAGATCGACAGGGAGAAATTGAGCAAAAAATTATCGCGCTCGAAACAAACCTGCAGGCGCTGCGATTAATGATGGATGAGATAAAGAATGTGTTGAGATATGCAACATCTGACTCGACACAGTAAGCGAGATATACTAATATCGCATATTAATTATGCCTCGATCAAACGTACGAGAGAACAAAAACATCTCCGAAAAGCGGCAACTAGTCGAGGAATTACATGCTCCGGCGAGAAGAAATTTTCCACGAAGACGCGTCATTGTACGGATACGATGATCTGTGGCAGGCGGACGTGGTGGACATGCGTTCGTACTCTCGACTCAACAAGGGTCATAAATACATACTCACA